>NC_034593.1:91789908-91802330 GCF_900095145.1 Mus pahari | reverse complement strand
TCCTCCTCCTCCTCCTTCTTCTTCTTCTTTCCCTCCTCCTCCTCCTCCTCCTCCTCTATTTAAAAGCTTTACAAAACAAGGGCATTCTGTCAATGTTCAAACCAGATGTCTTAAATCGTTAAACCGGGTACATTCTGATTAGTTTGCAAGGAAAGGTGACTTCAAGAAGACCTGTAGCTATAATAGTCAAATTTCAATAAAGCTAGTGTGAGAACCCCATGCCATGTGACACCTCTTCTATGGGCAACCTCTCTCTTATGACAGTCTTTGAACCCAAGGTCCACCAGCTGGGGAGTCGCTCAGTACCCATTCCTCACCCCCACCCCCCAAACAAATCATTAACAGCAACAATGAATTGGATACCCTAAGTTGAAAGGCAGTGTGTTTAACTGCAGGATCACAAAATGTTAACCAAGATCTTAACAAATTAACCCAACATTTTCTTGTAAGACTTAAAAGAGGTCTTCCTATTATTGATAGAAATAGTTGTAGGGTGTGAGGATGGGGGTCATGTATGTGAGATAACGCAGTCAGAGTAGGAAATCAAGTAGCTTCCTCTAGTGCTCTACACCTAACTACCCTGAGACACCCTCTCTCACAGAACCCAAGCTCATCTTATTGTCCTGACTAGGCTGGTTGGCCAAAGGTTTGGATAGAACCTTCTACAGATTATTGTCCTAGAGTGTTTTCTGTTGCTGTGATAAAGACCGTGACCAAAAGCAACTTAGGGAAGAGAAAGTTTTTATTTCATCTTATACTTCCAAGTGACAGTCTATCATTGAGGAACTCAGGACGACTCGAGGAGAATTTGGAGGCAGGAACTGCAGCAGAGGCCATGACTAATGGTGCTTACCCTTCCTCAGCTATGGGTCTGGCAGAGCCCAAACCCACTTGCAGAGGGATAGTATGGTGGCTTGGATGAAAATGGCCCCCAGGCTCATCTGTTTGAATACTTGGTCTGTTGGTAGAACTGTTTGGGAAGGATTAGGAGGTGTGGCTTTGTTAGATGAAATGTGTCATGGGGGCGGGATTTGGGGTTCCAAAAGCCCCTGCTATCTTCGATGTACTCTTTTGCTTCCCCCTGCTTATGGATCAAGATGTGGGCTCTCAGCTGTTCCTGCTGCCATGCCTTTGCTCTGCCACCATGGACCCTAACTCTCTGAAACCATGGACCAAACTAAATGCTTTCTTTTATAAGTTGCTCTGGTCATGGTGGTTTTTTTGCAGCAACAAAAAAGTAACAAATGCAGATGGTACTGCCCATAGTGGGCTAAGCCATCCAATATAATCAGTGCAAAAGCTGTTCCAAAGGCACACTCACAGGCCATGCTGGTGGAGACAGCTCTTCATGCAGCTCTCTCTTCCCAGATGTGTCAAGTTGGCAATCAAGATTAGCCATGACAAAGATGTTCAGTAATAGAAACATATTAACCCGTTATGTACAACCTTATATTGCTAATACTTAACTAATAAGCTTTCAGTAAGTTTTTACAGTGTATTCCCTTTATGTTTTAAATTATATATATAATTTGAGTGGGCTGGCAGGATGATTCAGATGATTCTGTAAAGGTTCTTTTCACCAAGCCTGGTGACCTTTGAACTTAATCTCTGGGACTCCCAACATGGCTAGAAAGAGAGAACTTAACTCCCACAGGCTGTTCTCAGATCTCCACACATATACATACATGCCCTAGCAGATGCCATTGAGGACAATCTTTCACTTCCCACATACTGTGTGAGCATGCACACACTGTGTGAGCCTGCACACCCACACTTGAGACCAGCACAAGGGAAGCTAAATAAATAAATACAATAAAACATATGCTAACCATTTGGGAATGAGTAATGGCCTGTACTCCTATTTTCAAATCCTTCAGTGTCTATTTGCTGAAACAAGGACAGAGCCACAGTGTGTCTATCATATCAGGACATTGTTGTTCATACGGATGGCAGTTTAAAATCACTGATTTGACGTGGGCAGACAATGACTGCAGAACTCAAAGGTAAGAATGTATCAAATGTCGGTGATGTGAAAGCTAACTCCTGCTTTACAAATCCCAGAAACTTTGGGAACACTTAGAAAATGTTAAAAAGACCCTTGAAAAACAAGCCATGTAAGTCAGGCAGTTACAGTCACTTTCTATCAGTTTTGTTTTGTATATGTATATACATATATGTATGAGTGATTATTGGTAAATATACTTATTGTCAGCATTGTTTTAAAGCACTAGATTTTCTTGATTTAAAAATATGTATTACATAATAAGTGTGCACATACATTATGTGTATAGACACACACATATGCTGATTAATTTTCTATTTCATTGAGAAAAGGTTCTCCAGATAAGCATGCTACTCTCAAGATTTATGACAGGGTCCTAGCAGTGAAGGGGCACTGGAGGAGAGGCTGAGGCTGAGGAAATGTGGACGGAGCTCTGCCAATCACAAGTCCTTGTGGGCGGGGCTGGACAGCCACCTTTTCATGTTTACTGGAAAGGTCTCAACTTGCTTCCCTGCTAGTGCCATTTGTGGCCAGTTACCAATAGCCTGCAGATAACAGGAGTCAAATGAGAGGGAGAAAAACAGCCGTGTTGACTCAAGGCACCATTACCCTGGGTCCCCGAGAGACCAGGAACTCAGAAGACGACAACAGAGACTGGGAGAATTACAGGCAGTGGTTTTCAGCTTGAGCCTCAGGTGGTGGGAAGGGCAGAGCCAGCTGCTTTCCTTTCCTCATCCTCTCTTATTGATTACACATGAGTATGAGTTTAAAACGGAATTGATTTACTGTCCGAGTATTCCAGTTTTGGTATTACGGTTGCTTATAACATACAGAATGTCTAAGTATGTTAGGACATGTGTGTGAATTATAAACACACAGGAGCTGCAAGAGTGTGTTTAAACAATCTCTTGTCTTGTCTGTTTGTTTGTTTTAATAAATTGAAGTTGTTCAGGGCTGGAGATGTGGTTCAGCAGTTGAGCACTGGCTGTCCTTGCAAAGGGCAAGGGCTTTGCTCCCAGCATCCACAGGATGACTCAATCCTGTATAAATCCAGTTTTAGGGGCTCTGGTGTCCTCTTCTAACCTCCGGGAGCACCAGGCAGATGCATGGTACACAAATCAAATGAAATAAAATAAATCTTTTAAAATATATTAACTCGATAGGCATTGTAGTGCATTACTTTAATCCCAACACTTGGTGGGCAGAGGCAGGCAGATCTCTGTGACTTCAAGGCCAGCCTGGTCTACACAGCAAGCTCCAGGACAGTCAGAGCTATGTAGATACATACACACATGTGCACACAAACACACGCACACACACATACACGTGCACATATACACATACACGTGCACATACACAATACACGCGCACATACATGTGTTCATTTATTTATTTATTTTCTTTAGCATTTTCACCTATGTGTATATTGCATCCTTATAACTCTTGCCCCTCATCCTACCTCCCATCCCATCACCCTCCTCCCCTTCCCACAATTCCCCACTCCATGGCTGTGTCTTTGGTTTGTATTGAGACCTAGTGAGTTAACGCAGGGCCATCTCTATGGCCCTCAGATGACTCACCCCACTTCCATGTCTCTCTCTACGTCCTCTGTGTGGCTGAGATGTGACCTCTTAGCTTTCTGTTCTGGTTTCCTGTTGCCATGCACCCCACCCTCTGCCCCCCACCCTCCAGAGCCATAAACCCAAATAAACTCTTTCCTCAATAAGCTGATTTTGGTCATGGTGTTTCATCACAGCAACAAGAAGCAGCTAGTATGCTGTGGGTTTGTAACTCCCCATCACAGTGCAGTGGTCTCAGCAGTGCATGACAGTAACTCTCAGTTCTCAGAATCTATCAGTGGACCACTAGTTCAGTAAGAGGAACTAACCGGGTCTCTCAAGCCCTTCCCTTGTCCATGGTTGGCTGTTAACAGGCACATTCTTAAGCAGCCTCAGTGTAGACAAGCACAGGTCATGAGTGGAATGGCTGTATCCTCCCCAGAAGATGACATTCCACACCACACTTCCTATGTTCCCTTTTAGTGTTCTCTCCCCTGATCCTCAGTGTTCCCTGAGCCATAGAGAATGGGGTATAAATACTTTGTTTATGGTGGAGCAGTCAACCTTTACGTAGCCTCTACATCTTGAGCAGGCTTGTGTCCATGTGTTCACCTCCTTCCCCAGCAGAGAGAAGCTCCTCTGGTCTGAGGCTGAGGGTAGCATTTGTCACCAGTGCCATGTGCATACTAGCTTAGTTCGGGGGCGGGCAGCCTTAAACAATTTTTGATTGATTATGATGCTCATTAAGCTGTTTAGCCAACAGCTTTTAGAGCAGCAGTTTCCAACCTATAGGCAGAGACCCCTTTGGGGTTTGAATGACTCTTTTACAAAGGTCGCATATAACATCCTGCATAGTGGATATTTACATTACGATTCATAGCAGTAGCAAAATTACAAATAGGAAATAGTGATGAAAATAATTTTACGGTTAAGGGTCAGCACAATACTTGGACCTGTGTTACAGGGTCTTGGCATTAGAAGGCTTGAGAACCACTGTTCTAGAGGACGCATTTAGCCGTATACATTTGCTATGTAATATCTTTTTACCATTTGCCTAACTGACTAATGACCTTCTTAGAAATATTTTCGTTTGTTCCCCAATTTAAAGAAATATACTTTTAAAGCACTTTTTAAAGTGAAATTTTCTTTAATAAAAAAATAACATAAATATGTGGGCACACACACACATAATGTATTTTACATAGAGGTATATAATATCTCTGCCTCCTTCCTCTCAATTATTCTATTGGTCTTCAACAAGGGTGAGATTCCCATTGTCTTCTGTACAAAGACCAAAGACTGGGTGGAAAAGGTATGGCTGAACGTAGCAAACATGGAGTCAAATGTTTTGAAAGACAGAGGGGGCATCCTGACAGGAGTGTGGCTCAGACACAAAAGAAAATGGACAGGAGTTTCCTAGCCCTGTAGATCTCTCTGCTGGGCACGATGAACCCCTGACTGCACATCCTAGGATAAGGTGGTCCCTGTATCCTTGAGAACCACAAGAGCATCTATGCACTAGCTGTGAGACCTGGTCCTGACGTCATACTGTTGGAGAAACCCACCCAGATCTCACGAGGCAATCTTACCTTCCCTTTGCATCTCTCCACGAGGCTTGTGACTTTTGGAAGAGGTAGGAGAAGAGAAAGGAACAGCTGGCTACATAGATGGGATCCAAAAATCAGAATTTGGTCTTCTAAAGCAGGGCTAGTCACACTTGGGTGATAGGCTCCTGGTGGGAAATCAGCTCTTGAAAAATTAGGATGAATATGTCTGGCGAGGGACTTTGAGGAAGGGAATTTCAAAATGAGATTTAGGAGAGGGAGCAGGAAAATATTCTCATCTGGCACCGTAGCCCTTGTGCTGGACACCTTCCACCTGCATTCCCAGATTGTCGTCTGTCCTTCTGCTCCTCTCTAGGCCCAGGAAGCTGAGTCCTTGGATTCCCAAGCCAACTCTTTGGCTTGAGAGGCAAGAAGCATTGTGTATGAACTCTGAGTTCTTCTTACCCCTGCAGGCCGAAGAGTAGTAACAACTCCTTGTAATGGTCACACTCGGGGTGCTTCATTAGCCTGCCTCAGTTTCCCCATACCATGCCCTCTATAAGTTAGACCTTTCCCTCTCTTTGAGTATGTCAGCTCCCTCTGCAATTCTGATTGAGCAGAGGGAGAAAGGGTATCTGGTGTCCAGTGATTTTGACACAGGACATCGAAAGAGTTAGGAGCTGTGACAGCTTTGCCAGAAGCAGTGATGTTAGTGGACTTTAGAAATCTGCATGGTAATGGATGCATTCCACGACAGAGGGAAGTAGAGCTCTCAATTCAGAGCCACTGAAGCAGTGAAGGTGGAGTCTATCAGATGGTGGTTGAAAAAAAAATAAGGACCTGAAGACTCTCTCATCCCTGCCTATGGGGACGCACCTGTGGTGACAACCAAGTGTCAGAGGATGGACTTAGCATGGAGCTAGCAGTGAGGACGTAGGAGGAGGCACAAAAAGTATGTGGTTATCTACATCAGGGGCTCCTAGCTAATGGCAGTGCTGTTCCCCCTAAAACACTAGCTAATCCGTTGCATAAATAAGATCCCCGACTCATGGTAAATAGGCTCAAGCATGCTAGCTGGTTAGCAGATTCATAGCCTAGCCTATGCAACTGGGGACATATCAGGAAGGATTATGTTGAAAGGCTTAAGAAGCAGAGATCTTGGGGGCTGGAGAGATATCTCAGTGGTTAAGGGCACCGAATGCTTTGCCAGAGGACCCAGGTTCAATTCCCAGCACCCACATGACAGCTCATAACTGTCTGTAACTCCAAGATCTGATACCCCCACAACGGACATATATGCAAGCAAAATACAAATGCACATAAAATAAATAAATAAATACTTTAACAAAAAAGAAGAGATTGGCTTATTTTCAAAAGTGCATTGTGCATTTCAGAAACTATTAGCAGGGAAGCTTGGTGTTGGACCCTGTGAAGATTCCAGGCTGATTTAATTAACAGCTTGCAAAGTGCTGAAATAAAGGAGCAAAGAGAACCAATTCAGCAACAATGAACCAAGGAATGGATTCTCAACACGGTCAGAGCATCTGCAAGTCTCAGGAACTCTCCAAGTGTTCCATTCCACCAGGCTTCAGAGGATCCTGGGAAACAGATTCTGCCACTGTCCCAGTTTCTAGATGGAGAAGGCCCAGTCATAGGAGATGAAGGAACTTTCAGGAGATGGTACACCTAGATACTGCACCCATGCTGTCCATACATCAGTGTCTTTTCCCACTGAGATAGCAACATACTTGACAGAGATAACTTGAAGAGGTCTCATTTGAGTTCTCGAGTTCAGAGCATTCCGTCCATTGTATTGTAAACAGCTTTGCAGAACAGCTCTTGCTAACACAGAGCAGAAGGCGAGAACGCTGGCACAAAGCTGGATTCTCACGTCTCCCGTTCTGTCTGAGGTCCGGTGAGAAAGCGCTACCAACATCCAGTGGTGGGAGCTACTCTCTCAGTTGATCCTTTCTAACCTATCCAGAGACCCGCAAGAAGACACCTAAGCAACCAGACCCTGACTCCTAGGCACCGGTGCCACTACAATGAACACATATGTGATGGAGAGATGAGAAAGACAACACGGTAGAGAGATGGGAGGCAGAGAAGCATTGTGGTCCCTGTGCTGTGGAAAGAGGTAGAGCTGGAGACAGGATGATGATGAGGTGGCTGCTCAACCGCCTGAGACCATACTGATGCTGGGGACCAAACCTGATTTAAGTGGCCTGAACTGTCATGTCTGGGCGATGCTACCACCGGAAGCTGTGTCTGCGTCTGTAGCCCTAGTGTAGGTGGGGATCTGTGTTGATGTGTGAAGCCTGTGTGCTATGCTATGCCGACGTTTGTGGTCCGGGCTGCCTCCTGAGGTTGTTCAAGTGCTTTGCGGAGCTGGCCCCACCCCTTACCAGTTACAGGAAAGCTGTCCCCGCCCCTTACTCGAGGTTGTGGTGAGTTATGAAGGGAAGCTGGTCCAACCCATCGCCGGGCTGGCATAGGAGAGCTGACCCCGATGGTATAGGTGTAGAACTGTCCCCAACTCCCAACCCCATTCTCACTCCCTGAAATGGGAGAGCTGGCCCCGGGCATCGATTGGTGGAGAGGATACCCAGCAGAGACCCCAGGTGACCAACTCAGCTACCAGCCTGGCCCAGATCCAGGGCCTTGAGTTCCGTCTAAGACCTACTGTAGTGTGCGAAGGGATAGCTCCGGTAGAACCACAGCCACGGATCTGCATGACTCTGGACAACAGCAGGATACCCAAGAGGAGTCCTGGGGAAGGTCCAGTATTGATGGTGTGGCAGATGCCAGAGGCCTCGAACCAGACCAAGGACCCATTTCAATGAACATTTGCAAGTAGAGCTATTTGAGCAAAAGGGAATGCATACTGCATGACACTCTGCAGCTCCCAAGGCCACTAAGATGGATGCCTTTGTGATGGAGAGGAAGCAAAGATGGAGGATGTGGTGGTTCAAATGCAGTGGAACTGGTGGCACAGCAGCTGAGACAGCGGTGGATAGCATGAGAGAAAGCTGTGATTGACAGAGGAGCGGGCCGTGTCCAGAGGGTTTGGTGAGGATTTTGTTTGTTTGTTTTTTAAGGTTTTTTTTAAAGTTATTTTATTTTTTTATTTTGATGGAGAGGTTACAAGGAGGGAGGATGGATATGGAAGGACTGGGAAATGGTGGGATTCCGGTGCATGATGTGAAATTCCCAAAGAGCCAATAAAAAAAAATGTTAAAAAAAAAATGATATAAAAAGAGGACATGAAGTTGTGAGGGTCCTGTGGGAGCTGAAACGGGGGAGTGGAGGACAGATATGATCAACATATATTGGTTACATGTGTGAAAGCTTCAAAGATTTAAAAAAAGAAAGCAGAGGGAAAAAACAGGTGCCAACCTGTAGTCTTAGCATTTGAGAGGAGGAGGCAGGAGAATCAGGAGTTCAAGTCTAGCCTGAGCTATATAGTGGTTTGGTGGCTAGCATAGATTACGTGATGAGACCTGGTTCCAAAACTCTGAAAAACCTGAGAGAAGGGAGGAGGGAAGGGAAGGGAAGGGGAGGGGCAACGTGGTTGTGAGCAAGAAGCATTGGCTTAGAGCTCAGAGGCCACGCCCCGGTCCAGTCCCACTCCGGTGATTGGTTGTTCAGATTTCCTAATGTCCTTCTAAATTGATGTGTCTCTGACTCTGAAAATAACTGCCAGGTGAGACCAAAAAATGTCAATGGAAACATACTCTAGTCTGCTCTGTGTGTTAGCTATGTGCGTTAGCGAGGATGGAGCTGAAGACAACGTCAGTATTCAGAGTTTCCCTGGTTTTGTTTTGTTTTGTTTTGTTTTGTTTTACTAGCTTTACTACCCCATAGCGCACCCCAGTTTTAAGTATCTCTGACGTTATAAAGCAAGTGTCAGATTGTTAGTGTTGAAGATTCCCTTTTAGTGACCCAGCCACAGCACCCATGTGAAAGAGGAGGGAAGCAGAGTGGACAGGGGTACCCTGCTTTGCCCATGGTGACGTCTGCTGGATCTGGGGCCCCCTCCCTTCCTAGTCCAGCACCATCCTGCTACCTTAGCTTCACTAAGCAAAACGTGGAAAACCAAAACATGCTCCTTTAGCCATATTTGCTGCCAGTCTTACTTAACGATGTCCTTCAGTGGGATTATTTGTTAATTTATTTATTCTCTATTGATTGAGTTCCCTTTTGAAATCAAACACCCCTCAAGATAGTGAGTGATCCAACAAGGAGATCCAGTATTTTAAGCACATTCAGGAGCTACCAAGGCAGAATCTGAGGGACAGGGAGCTCCAGGAGCACTGACCTGCCTTTATTTGTCACAAGACCCATAGTCAACATCTAAGAAGCACGGCTGTCAGCTTGTGGAGGGTCCAGACCTTTGGTTCTCAACCTGTGGGTCGTGACCTCTACAGGGGTCACATATCAGGCATCCTGCATATTGGATATTTACATTATGATTCATAACAGTAACAAAATTACAATTATGAAGTAGCAATGACATAATTTTATGATTGGGAGGGTCACCACAACATGAAGAACTAACTGTCTTAAAGGGTTGCAGCATTTGGAAGTTTGAGAACTCAAGTTGTGGGAAGGGCTCTGCATTGCTCCTCTATAACTTAGAGTGTATGAAAGGCTGCCAGTCTTAGGAAGGATGACCAAGAGCAGCATGAGAGCACCCCAGGGGTGCTCTACTTCAGGAACAGAGTATGACATCACCCTCAGGATAGCCCATGAACCTTACAGTTTTCCCCTGCAATGAACTTGCAATTATCTTCACTTACATTGTCCATAAAGTAGGAAACAATCGGTTGGATTTGATCCACATTTTGAATGCTAGTACCTTCCTTAGGAGTACTTCCTGGTCATCCTAAAGTTGATGAGAGTCAATAGATGGTAGGGATGAAGACTTGAAAATGGATGTGAACCCTTGTGAAAGACCATCTGCACCGGGAAACACGGTTGTCTCCAATCGTCACCCATCATCACCCTATCTGACCTCATATGCCAAAGTCCTGGCATTGGCTCGATGTCCTCAAATGAGTCCTCTAGTATCTTGGAATTTTCCACACTGTTGCCTACTCATTTTTCTCTCCTTTGGCTTCAGGTGCTAAAGCACAATGGGGTCAATTCACTCATAAGAGTGTAGTTGCCAGGGCACCTAAGAGCTTTAATCAAATCATGCAACAGATCTATGCCGCACAACTGAAAAGCAAATATTTTCCTGTTTACCTTTTGTGTACCGCCTCCAGCTGTTGATGCAGGCGTGCTGCGACGCTCGGTCAGGCTGGCTCCTCTACCAGCATGAAAACTGTTTGCTAGGTTGGTGGGATTATAGACGATTTTCTTTTTAATCATTTCAAAAACGTCCTTTACTGTTGACACAAAACTCTGCGAAAAATAAGCTTTTTAAAAAGGTTACAGAAAAGTCTTTTCTAATAAGAAAAACAAAGTCTTTTTGGAGAGATCCAAGCCATGGGAGGACATGCATTATGACAGCAAACACATGTGTCAAGGTGGCAGATTTGACAATTTTCTCCTATAAAGGGATTTGTGGATGATTGACTTCTATGGATAATCAGCATGTCAAAGTTATTATGTAGAAAGATGTACACATAATTAATGAAGCGCTTCATTTTCCCATCCAACTGTTCCTGTGCCCAATAGAGAAAAATCTCAAAAAGGAATTGGCTCAAGGGCATTTCAAAGCCACTGTCTCTGTCGCTGTAACCGTGTAGATGAAGGAGTGTGAATGCTCCTCTTGAAGGTCAGATGTGGCCTACTGTGTGTCTTCTCTTGGATGGTTCTGAGGAGCCAAGGCTGTCTGGGAAGCACCTCTGGAAAGAGGTGATTATCACTGTTCTCAGAGATCTTGTTTTCTGTATGTTTCAAGCTTGAATCTAAAGGACTTTATGATCTTAGGGTCCCAACACATTTTAAGTTCAGGAAAATTGACCAACTTGTCCTTTCCAAGCTTGGCAGATCCAACCTCTGGCTCCCCAAATTAAAGGCTGTCTTGTGAATGTGTAAGTAGTGATGGGGATTCTAGTCTTGGGACTTTGACACATTTGTAGTCTGTGGTGGGCTAAAAGAGCCCCCCACCCCCAAATTTACCTACATCGAGCATCTAAAAGTGACAAATGCAACCATAGATAACAAAAGATATGATAAAGTTGAGGACCTTGAGAGCAAGAGTGAAGCCCAGATTGTCTGGACAGCTTCAGTGAAATCATATGATCTTTATTCAAGAGTAGGCTGTGGTGATAGTGGTGGCTAGCGGGTATGAAGATGGAGCAGAGAGATGCAGGCACAAGCTAAAGGATGCATGGTTGGCCTCTAGAAACTAGAAGCAGCAGGGAGCTGACTTTCCCTTAGAGCTCCCCAAAAGAGTGTATTTCCAGTCTGCGTCTTATCTTCAAATTTCTCATCTCTGGATCCTTGACAGAATATATTTCTGTCTTTGAAACCACACTATTTGCTACTATTACAGTAACCACAAAACAAAATCCAGAGTCTTGGTCTTGATCCAAATCATGGCTCCAACTATTAACTGTCATCTTTAGCATTGTGTTTTAAACCTTAGTCTCCTCATATATGAAATAGGAGCATTCGTGTAAGGTCTCTAGTAGGGAGTGATATGGTTCTAACACACTGATGCCCCATTAATTTTTATGGGAATTTTTTTTTGTATGTCTGTAAAGCTTGTACCATGTCCCTGAGCACAGTGAAGTCCTTAGCTTGCAGCGCTAGTCTATGAACAATAAGAGGAATGTATGTCTTACAGTGATCCAGTAAGAAGAACTCAGAGGAGAGCGCTGCTGGTGTTGATGGGTGGGACTTCCGGTGGAAGGCCAGGCAAAGTGTCACGAAATCTTTGCCTAATTATAAACAAGATGGGCCAAAGTCCCTAGAATTTAACAGGAAATTCCCTGGTTTCTTAGCCTCTTTTTAAAAAACGCAAATTCATATTTTAAAACTCATAACTGAAATCTAAGTACATTCTTTATTTGTAGCTTGTCAGCTGAGGGAAAATTACAGGATGGGTCATGCAACAAGAAGATTATGGGTTGTATCTGATAAATGTCTATTTATATGTATCGAGCCGGCTCTGGGGCATTCTCGGGGCATAATTTCATAGCAGAGTTAACATCATCACATAAAATATGACAACAGGCTTTATACCGCCCATCTGAGATGAAATTGCAGCTTTCATAATGAGCAAGTGGGGCCCAGGAGGCAGATGGATTGCCACCCCCCCCCACACACACACACACACACATACACACACACACACACACACAC
>NC_034593.1:91755916-91788416 GCF_900095145.1 Mus pahari | reverse complement strand
AGCCATCTTAGGTTGTATCTTATATGTTTAAAATATTCTGCTGTGAGACAGAAGCATGTGTTCTATTCAAATATTCTTAAAAAACAAAAAAAGAATTGCCTTTGAAAACAACTAAGTAGTCCAATTAAGTTTAGCCTGCACACTCTTGTCCACTCTCTAAAGCATTCACAATGCGACTGTGGCCATTCCTGCCCATGTACCACCCAGTCTGAAAGCTGAGCAGTGTCTCCCACAGTTCAGTCTGACCGTGATGACTCCAAACAGAAGTCCATGCTGTTTGAAAGCATCCCTGTCTCCTGCCTGCTTTACCACGATGCTCCTCTCGGCCCACATCCTCTGGATCCCA
The DNA here is from genome assembly GCF_900095145.1 of Mus pahari. Taxonomy (NCBI): domain Eukaryota; kingdom Metazoa; phylum Chordata; class Mammalia; order Rodentia; family Muridae; genus Mus; species Mus pahari. The sequence goes on along the minus strand of NC_034593.1, from coordinate 91,788,070 downwards.
GCACTGTCCCTTCCAGATACTCTAGTGAGAAACTCTGAATTTCCTCAGCCCCCACTGCAGGGCCTGTTGCTCTGGTAAGGAAGTAAGGGGTTGTCCTCTTGGCTGTCACTTGCCTGATGACAGGTCAGAAGGTCAATAGGGTTCTGCCCTCAGGGCATCCCCTGGGTACCCTGGGTTCTTGAGCAGGTTACTCTCGCACTCACATCAGATATATGGGGTGTGGGGGGAGATTTTATGAATCCCTAAAGAAATCCCCACCAGCTCATCCCCTTAGTCCTGGGATCCTTGACTTCTTTGCCTGCTTCTGCCCACATTTCAGAGATTTCTGAGCGTTCAGCGATATACTTTGAGGGTTTGAGTTGTAATTAGCAAGAAAGACAAGATTGAGGAGGGTGTTTATTCTATGTTGCTCAACAGACAGTCTTTGCAAATATCTATGAAAGTGAAAGCAAGAAGAAAATACTATTTGTATCTTCTGGGTAACCAATTTTCTGTTCCCATGCACAGTTGATTTTCATTTAACAATGTTCAGAAATTAGCTTTTTTCTTTTTTCTTGTTTTTTCGAGACAGGGTTTCTCTGTGCAGCCCTGGCTGTCCTGGAACTCACCGTGTAGACCAGGCTGGCCTCGAACTCAGAAATCTGCCTGTCTCTGCCTCCCAAGTGCTGGGATTAAAGGTGTGTGCCACCACTGCCCGGCAGAAATGAGCTTTTCTTATCTCTAAGGAATAAAACAGCTCTGCAATGTGGGCTTTAGTTTTTACTTAAATGACTGACATCACATGGCCAGAGTTACCGTTGCACTTACTAATGGCTTATACACCCTGGACTGAGGGGCAAGGGCCAAGGTGTTACACTGTAAACTGCTAAGGATTCTGGGAAGATCCTTCATAACACAATACTTGGTCCATAGAATGAGTACCTGGGGCCAGGGTCTCTACTTTACCCTCCCACCATCACATCTGTCCCTCTGGTCCTTGACAAGCTGACCCATCACCTCCTCTCTCCAGCCCAGGCTATACTCAACTCATTCCTACCCCACCCCCATAGAGGACTCACTCTGACATCCGAGAGACTTAGTTGCTGCAGTAAAGATTATTTCAGGGTTTCTACCCCATCTTAAATCATTCAGTTCCCAAATAAAAGATGCAAAACCTTTACATTTATAATAAGCCTTGAAGCCCCAGAGATGTGCAGATATCAATCCTCTGTGCTAGTTTGACTACCTCCCTGTCAGTAACCCTGAAATATCACTTCCATCTTCTGCCTGGGCCACTCCTACTCCACCAGGCCGGCTCTCATGGCCAAGTGCTCACAATCCACCAACCCCATGGAGTCTTCTCCTTCCTCCCATGTCCCCCTGTGGTTCCTGCCTCAGACCCCAAGCCCAGGAACCAAAGCCCCATCTTTCTCTCTTCTGTCCAGCTGTAGGCTGTAGGCATCTTTATTAACCAATCATGGATAACTTGGGGCAAGGCTTATACAACAAAAGCTGGTATATGTGAGGATCTGCTCATCTTGGAACAGTCAGATCTTAGGGTTTAGAATTTAGCATTTAAATACAAAGAAATTAAATTAGTATTTAATACAGTATCAGATCAAACCACTACACTAGGTCTCTTCCTAATGTATCAGGTTCACCCTGTAAGGGTCTCCCCTTTTTGAATCAGGCACCAGCTTTCTTCTAGGGAGAACCTTGACTCTTATTTTGTGGACACAGAAACATAAATGATAGTTGTGTTAAGTAGTCTTATGCAACCACACACATAACTCACAGATCCACCCCTCCATTGTGTGAAAGTTAGACTCTGTGCTCGTAAATCCACACTCAGTGAGGCTTTGATCAAACACTTCAAACTCCTGACACAGAGGAGCCGAGACTCAGCAGAGCTGAAGAATCCCTGCTCTTATTTTAGAGCCCTTCGCCATCACCTTTCTCACTGTGGGTTTTATTCAGGACATGCTTTGTTCTAGCACAGTATATAATGGACCTTGAATATGCTCCCATCGTTATTCTTTTCCTTTCCTTCCCCTCTTATTGACCCCCTTATTGCAACAAGTCTGCCTTCTACTTTATGGCCGTGTGTGTGTGTGTGTGTGTGTGTGTGTGTGTGTACATGGTGGGGGGTTGAAGGGTGTGAGGTGAATGAGAGGTTATTTACTAGAGCAAGGACAACCTACCCATGACTACACCAGTAACCATTATGACTCATCTCCCTAATGACTGTATCTCCTTGGAGTGGGCTAAGACCTCATGAGCGTTTTCCTCATCCTGATGAAATGTTGGAAGATCCAGGATTGAGCAAATCTTGTTCTGTTAGTTGGACACCACCGTTATGGGCTCATGAGTGTAGTAGCCATGTCATGGCCAAAGGCTAACATTTCATAGCGCTTCTTTCTGTCTTTCTGTCCCTGTTCCTGAGCACTTTGACAAGCCAAAAGATCTCAGACCTCCCAGCCTTTGGGCTTTTGAATATTTCTACAGTGCTAGGCATCAACTCCCTCCTGCTGAGCAGGTCTCATATTCAGTCAGAGAGTAGTTGGTTTCCCCCAACAACCATGTCACCATTGCACCAGGGGCCACATCCTGCCTAAGGACACATGGCAGCCATGGTAGCCCAGGTGACTCTTCTTCCCAGGACTTTTAGTTTTTTGAGCGATGCCAGAAAGTCTCTGTGAGGACAAGTAATCTGGAGAGTAGCCCATGCTGTCCCCTTAGGGACACTCCCCAGAGCTGTCCTTGATGTTTTGGCCAGTTGTTTACTACCTTCTGTTTGTTATTTATGGAAAGTGACCAAATATTTCTAGATATTGGCAGTACAAGTATGAATAAGATGTGGTCCAGGGCTGGGGAGATGGCTCAGCAGATAAAATACTTGCTGCTCAAACGCGATGGCCTGAGTTTAGATCCCAGTACCACATCTATACATATGCATGTACATGTACATGTGCATGTGTGTGTGCATGTGCATGTACATGCATATGTATAGATGTTCTTGTTCTTCTTCTTCTTGTTCTTCTTGTTCTTATATATGTATATGTATATGTACATATATGTATACATCGAGGCCTTATGACACACATCTATAACCCTTGTCCTTGGGGTTGAAGACTGGTAGATTTTTTTGAGGGGGGGTTAGCTCTCTAGTTAGTCAATTTAATCCTGTGGGTGAGCTCCTGGTCCTAGGATTGACTCAATAATAATAATAATAATAATAATAATAATAAGAAGAAGAAGAAGAAGAAGAAGGGGGAGGGGAAGAAGAAGGAGGAGGAGGGGGAGGAAGAGAAGGATAAGGAGGAGGAAGAGGAGGAGGAGGAGGAGGAAGAGAAGAAGAAGAAGAAGAAGAAGAAGAAGAAGAAGAAGAAGAAGAAGAAGAAGAAGAAGAAGAAGAAGAGGAGGAGGAAGAAGAAGAAACAATTTAGGAAGATATCTCATTGTCAGAATCTGGTTTCCACATGAACCACACCTCTACAAATCACACACACACACACACACACACACACACACACACACACACACACCACATGCACACACACAGCAAGACAGCTGGGTGGGACTTGGGTACAATCCTAACCTATCTTCTTGCTCCCCTGGGTGTTCTGTTGGCATGAACAGGTTCTTTTTACGTGTTTCAGTGAAATGTATGAAACATCCGTAATGACAGTCACAAACTTGGCATCAGCTATGTGTCATAGGCAATTGAGTTGTTTATAGACATCTTGCTTTTCCTAATTCCCTGGAATGTGTTGGCTTGTAACTTCACGCATAATGGCATGATCATGTGACTTGCTTCAGCCAATACTTTATTAAAAATGCAACTGACTATGAGGGGGAAAAGTTTGGTGGAAACAGTGGCGAGGGCGGCAAGGACTTACTTGGGGGTTTAACTGCCATTTGCAGAGCGCTGTCTGTGTTGGCCACGGCACTGCAAGCTTACACACAGCTCCTGTGTTCTCACTGCTGATCTTCGAGTTTGAACAGAGTCCCAGGTTACATGGACGAGTTACACAGCGGCTGAGGCACAGGCTAGTCAGGTGAGGCAAGGCTTGAACTCAGCTAGCCCGACTCTATTGCATCAATTGTAGCAATTCTCAAACCACCTGCATCGCCTGCCTTGGCTTTCACAGGAAAGGTAATAGCCAAGACAACACTAAGGACACTTCCGTTTTTCTGTATTTGCAGTCTCATTGATTCTGTATACAGTGGTTTCTTACTTAATGTGGCTTAGGTCCGCCATCTGTAACAGGTACAGGTTCTCTACCGCCTGCTTGCTGGTCACAGACCAGTCACTGCTTTCCTTAGTGGCTGCAACCTCCTCACGCTGCCATCTGTCTCTGTGATGATTGAGATCCAATGATTTAAAAAGGGTTAGGAAGGGGGCTGTGACTCCCAGGGTTCGAGTTCTCCTCAACGAGACAGTTGTTCTGGTTTGTTTACTTTTATGTGGCCTTACTGATTGTATGTTAAAGCCCGGTGCACACCAGTCAGCCAGCTTCGTGATTAGCAGGGAAATGTTTTTATTTGTGAGCTTCTGCTGCCTTCCACTCCCTACACAGCAGATGAAAAACAAGGTCACACAAGATTTTAGTCCTGATCTAATAACCAGGAGGCATATAGGAGATGCATAGTCATTCCTTGGGGGTTGCATTATAAAGCAATTCCACAGTGTGTACCTAGCAAATTTAATCCTCCTTGAACCCTAGGAAGCAAACCGGGCAGGTGCCACTATGCAACTTTTGTAAGCAAAGATGTGTAGAGAAAGTGACTTGTCCAAGGTCACAGTGCAGCGGAGGAGCAGGGCAACAGCTAGACCCCTAGGGGCTGATCTTTAGCATATCCTCCTCTTTGCCCTCACCTACTTCCTCCCCATAGCCAGGGAAAGGCATTATCTCATTCCTGCTCAGATTTCCCACTCTAAGGAGGGTCAGCTCCTACTACAGCTAAGAGACCCTGGGCACACAAGGCAACCTAGACCCTTAGAGATAAGCACTGCTTTGTGCCGTGTATTGTTTGGTGTAGTTTCGGCTTCCTGGTTAACAAGGAACACTGGACCCAAGTGCTCCAATCAGGGTGCCACAAATCTGATTCTTTCCTAAGTCTGGGCTTCTTGTGTGTTGAATGAAGAAGTCATGAGGGATGCTTTAGGACCCTCTGATGCTAGAGACAGTCTGGAAGGTCCTGAGTGCTCTCAATTGGCCTCACATGGGAAGAAACATCTGCTCTTCCTGTATAAAAGCTTGGAAGTGTAGGTCTGTTCCCCTAGGGGTTGGAGTGCTCAGTCACACCCCCACCCCCATCTTTGTCTCTGTCTGTCTGTCTGTCTGTCTGTCTGTCTGTCTGTCTCCCCTCTCTTTCTGTGTGTATGGATCTTATTTTATTACACGATGAAATCACGAAGTATTCAGCTTTGTAGCCTTTTTAATTGACATATTTGGATACCTTTAAAGTCTTTAAACTTATTTTCAAAAATTTGACTTTTAGAAGCAAAGCATAAAGCTCTGTTGGTAGGGTGCTTGCCTAGAACTCAGGAAGCCCGGAGTCTGAGCCCCAGAGCTGTACAAATCAGGCTCAGTGGCATATGTCTGTAATCATAGCTGCTCAGGCACAGACAGGAGGATTAGAACGGAAAGGTCATCCTTGGTTATGTAGTAAGTTCAAGGTCAACCTAGGAAACATGAAGCCCTTTCTTAAAAACAACAACAAAATGAAAAAGCTTGAGATTTAAAAGCTTAAAAAAAAAGAAAAGAAAAAGTAATCTCATCATTTTGATAAACTGATAATTTTATCCAATCAACTATATTATATTAACCATTTAAGTAATTTCTCTTTTTGGTTAAACATCTTTGTGAATAAAATTGTGTTCACCTGGACAGAGGAGATGGCTCAATGAATAAACTGCTGGCCAAGGAAGTGTGATTCAAAGTTTGGATCTCCAGAACCCACATCAGTGCAAGGTGGGTGGGTCATCTGGCTGTTCAGAAGGGAGAGGCAGAATCCCCAGAGGAAACTGACTAGCCAGAGTGACTATATTTCAGAGCTCTGGGTTCTAGCATGAGTCATTCTTTTAAGGAATAACTTATTTTAGTTTTTAAGGTTATAAATCTGTTACCTGTCATATGTGTAGTAGATACTTTACCCTTATTTTTCCCCATATAAAAATGATATTACACTGATATGTTTACATTTTCTTTAAAGAATCCTGTTCCCTTTTCACCTCCTCTAATGCATAACAGTTTAGAAAATTCTTCTCCACCCAGAACACTAACCAATTTTAATCTTAATATTTTGAAGTTTGAGTGCATTTAACGTTTTCTCTTTTCTACATCTGACTTTATTTTGATGCATTAAGTATGTGAGACAACACATTTTTTTCTTTGTTTATAAGCAACGAGATTCTTGGCTGATTTAGATGGAGTGGATCTTGACAGGTAAATCAGACAAAGGTTTTTTAAAAGAAGTTCAATATGGTTTGAGGCTGGAAGAATTGATCTTTTTTTTTCATAATATTTTAATAGATCATTTGGAAATTTCACATTCTGAATCCCAAGCACAGTCCCTTCCCAGTCCTCCCTGGGCTGCTCCTCCCATCTTATGTCCTCCTCCCTCCTCATTAATAATAATAATAATAATAGTAGTAATAATTATAATAGCAATAATATTAATGTCTAATTTGTGTTGCTCATATACTCACTGGAGCATGATCAAACTCCTTAAAGAAAACTGAGTTCTTCCCCCACCTGCACCCCCACCAGAGCCATCAACTGTGGAATTTGTGGAGAGCCACACTTCGGCATACTTGGTGCAATTTTTAAGAGTTCTCTTTGATGGCTTTCTGTCTAGGCTGTTACCTTTTTTGAGGGGCAGGGAGGGGTTGTCACAGAAGTCTTCTTTCTGTATTCCTCTTTCTCAATGGTGAGTCCGCAGCCATCAAAACCACTGCAAGTGTAGCTTCCCTGCCCTTTACAGCCCGTGGGAGCATGGATCGTGGACCTGCACGCGGTTTCAGGAGACAGCCCAGACCACAGACTTCCACATGGTCAGTATGCGCCACGGATGTCAGCATGGTCTCTGGTGGCAGCATAGGCCCCAGACAGGGTCTCTGAGGCTGCACCGGCTAACATAGTGCTCTGTGGCACCGCAGGGCAAGGACATCAACATGGCTTCAGGCTGCAGCACAGACCACGGTCAGCAGCGTGGCCTTTCGTGGTAACCCAGGATGACGTAGAACCATGACCAGACCTGGCCCTCAGTGGCAGCACAGACCCCGACATCACCATGAATTCAATGATCATGCTAGACACTGGCATTAAAAAAACAAAAACAACAACAAAAAAAAACAAACAGATGCTGCTCTTCAGACTGCGGAGGTTTCAGTCTATTCCTAGCTTGCCAGTGTGCTGAGAGCTTTTATCATGGGATGGAGATGAAACCATTGCTACAGTGTTGCTAGCTTCCCTGAGCTGCGGACATTCGATTCCTTTAGTCAGCAACGGTTGCATGAAGTGCACTGATTGCTTTTTCTCATGGTTTAACCAACACTGCAATTGTGTGTGTGTGTGTGTGTGTGTGTGTGTGTGTGTGTGTGTGTGTGTTTGTGAGAGAGAGGGGGGGGGGAAGCAGCTGATCCTGATGTGATCAGGTCAGTGAGATCCAAATAGGAAGATTGGTCTGTACTTTTCTCAAGCCGTGCCCCTCAGGTCCGGGCATTAGGAATTTGTCACTTCCTGGAAAGGTGGAATCTGCCCTGTTCGGAGGGGGTGGGGTGTGTGTGTGTGTGTGTGTGTGTGTGTGTGTGTGTGCTCTGTTTCCTCCTCAAGTACTGATAAAACTCCCCACTAAACCTACCCTCCTCCCAAAAGTTCCTTAAAGATATTCAGGGTGTTTATTGTGTCTTGTCAGTTGTGACTAGTCCTGTTTCTCAAGGGACCCAGGCACTTCATTTACCTTGTCAAAGGCGGCAGATGGGGCTGTTTACCGTGACCCATCATTATCTCTTGTGCCGGGAACTTTTTGTTTTTCATATGGTTGCTTACGGTTTCTGTCTTCCTTAGTCAAAGGCATTGTCAATTTTATTGATTTTCCTTTTAAGATCATTTTAGGCTGTGCTGCTTTTCTCTGTCCTTTGTCTTCCATGACACCGATTTCTGGGCTTGTCTTCGTCATTTCTGCCTTTCTGCTTAAATCAGGCTAACTGTGTGTTTTCTCTCTAGCTGCTACTGTGGTAGGGTTTGGTTTGGTTGGCTGGTTGGTTTTACTTATATTTTCTGAGTCAAGATTTCGCTATGTAACCCAAGGTGACCTCACACTTACTGTCCTCTTATCTCAGTCCCTCAAGTGCTGACACCTCTCAAAGGCATGACACTCAACCTGATTTTTCCTAAAGTTTTTTTCTTTTTTCCAAAGTGTGTGGGTTTAGGTATATTTGTGTGTGTGTGTGTGTGTGTGTGTGTGTATCTGAGTGTATGAATGTGTAATTCATGCACACAGGAGCCCATGGAGGTCAGAGGAGAGTGCAGATCTCCTGGAACTCGGGTTATAGACAGCTGTTGCATGCTACCAGGTAGGTGCTGTTAACCAAATCCAGGTCTTCTGCAAGAACAAAAAGTCCTCTTAACCACGGAGCACCTCCCCAGCCCTTGCTACCCCCCCCCCACACACACACACAAATACATGGGCATTTTATATTTTAAAATAAAGGTCAGGTTCAGGCAGTTTGGAACTTTTGCTTGCTGATGTGAATTTTGGTCCCAGGTGTGGAAGGAGCTAGGAAGTGGTTGGACTGGTTTTCCCAATATCATTGACCTGGTGCCTTTGGATGGTGGCAATGCAGTGACTGGTAGAATCTTGGTCCCTCCAGATGCGAATACCTCAGAGAAGGACAGTGGCAGCCAAATCAGGTAGATGAGTAACTGATTGGATGCAAAGTGTTAATTAATAGATTGGTGTCTATCTCCACACAGGATCTTGTACTCCACCAGCTTCTGGCCTCCGTCTCGCCTTATTAAGCATTTTTATTAATGTCTTTGATGAAGACATTGATGGCCTGGTGATAAATTTGTGGATGACAGGAAGCTGGAAGGGCTGGCTATGGACAGCGGAGCCACGGTGCAATAAGAGATCTGATAGACTGAAACAGTGGATCCCGTCCAACAAGATTACGTGTGGTTAAAATAAACAAGCAAATTCTCTGGGATGCATGGCAGATGGGATGCTGCTTGACCAGAGCCTTGATGAGAATGATGGAGATGGTTCCGTTGACTCTAAGTTCAAAATGAATTGATAGCACCTTGTGAGCTTCAGGTGTAATGAAGAGGCAGAGAGTCCAGAGGAAGCCTCCCAGCTGGGCAGGGCAAGTCTGTAAGCCCAGCAGAGGGAGAGTCAGAGGTAGATCTCTGGTCAAGGCCAGTCTGATCTACATGGTGAGCTCCATGCCAGCCAGGGCTTCATAGTGAGACCTTTCTCAAAGTAAATAAGTAAATAAAAAGATGAGGAAGGTGATGCTCGCACGGACGACTGTGATCCCCGTCCTGTGTGTAGCAAGTTTAGCTCCTGCCTCACTGGGAACTGAGCAGCACCAGGGATAAAGGGGGAAGTCACAAAGGACTTTAAACCCAGGGTTTCCAATCACTAGAGCATTCTAACAATGGATTAGAATGTCCCCAGAGACTGAGGCCCCAGCATTAGGAGACCTGCAGCACAGCCATCCTGAAATCCTTTTAAGACCAGACTCTGGGCTTTGAGATTCTATGCAAATCACAGACACTTTCAGACACAGGTGGATTCCCAAGGGTCTCTAGTGTTCCTGCTCAACAATGACCTTGATAACTTGTTTCTTCTGGGAACTTTTGCTTTTATATTTCTGTTATTTTTGGTCTTTAATTTGTCTTCAGACTTTTTGTTTGTTTTCAAGTCAAGAATCTCACTATATATCTCTCCTGTCTTGTAACTCACTATGTAGACCAGGCTGGCCTTGAACTCACAAAGATCTGCCTGCTTCTATCTCCTGAGTCCTGGGATTAAAAGTGTGTGCTACTATGCCCAGTTCAGACTTTCTGTTTGTTTGTTTGTTTGTTTGTTTGTTTGTTTGTTTGTTTTGGAGACAGAGTAAGAGTCCTAGCTGACCTGCAACTCTATGTAGACCATATGGGACTTGACTTCACAGAAATCCACCTTCCCCTGTCTCCCAAATTCCTGGATTACAGGCCTGGCTTTGATTTTTAACCTTTATTCTCAGGGATGTCTGAAGTATGCGCTAAGCTTTGCTCACAAAAGCCCCAAGTGGCTGCTATAGATCAGCCCTGGGGCTTGGAAGGATTAAAGGAACCAATACCTGAATGAACAAGAAATCCTCCGCCTCCCTGTGGTCTGTCATCTCACTTCCTGTCACCTTAAAGGACACCTCTTGTCAGCATTCATTTGCATGCGACAGCCTTCCAATCCACTTCCCCATCCCAGAGCTGCTAAGTCATTTCCATTGATAGAGCTGACTGCAATATGAGCAATTATAATTGTAAGCTGAAAATAAACAAATACATCCAGCACTGGGGGCTGAAGACATATTGCATCAGTAAATTACATGATCTACATACATGGACATTATTTCATCTATTTTGATTGGTTAGGACCTCCTTTCCCTCCCAAAACCTTCTAGAGCTTCTTTTTTTCTTCTTTCTTTCTTTCTTTCTTTCTTTCTTTCTTTCTTTCTTTCTTTCTTTCTTTCTTTCTTAATCTTTGTTGTGTAGCTAATTAAGATTTGTAGACTGCTGGCTTCAAATAAAAAATAGCTTCAAATTATAGCCTTTTTTTCCTAGTAAGGAAAGAAACAATGAACACCAGCAAGATGGACATTTCCAGTCCCAGAAGCCACCTGAACAGCCCCCTTCTCTCTCACCCAGGGATGGAGAAAGCCAGCTCTGCCCAGCATACTGAGACAGCACCAGGCATTGTAAGTAAATATTCTTGGGACAGCACATGACAGTCTGAGGCTGCTGGCGAATTTTGCAAGGAATCTCACACTATCTTAATCATGCCTGCCAGAGAAGAAATTCTGTTTTTTCTGTTTTTTCCCCAAGACATATTTTCCTCCGTCTCATTTAAACATATTAAGTCACTGTTGGTATACAGAGTGGGCATCGAGTTAGCATAAGATCTAATGAGAGAGCGTCTGCGGGTCTCCCAAGGCTTTCTCCTTTTTGTCTCCTTCCTCTGTTTTCTTGTTAGACTGAAGAGCCTTTTTTGACATTCTCATTTGTTCTGCTGTGTAATAGCACAAGATCTTTCAGAGCTGTCGACATCTGCTCCACTCAGGAGAGCTGCAGAACCAAGCCAGCAGAGCAATCATAATTATGCCCAAACGGACTGAAAGACTACAGGAGCTGGGAAGGAAAACCAGAGAAAGCACATCATGTGTATGTGTGTCCACCCTCTGCATACATACATATATACACACTAAGATCACAGACTTAGGGTTTTTGTGGGCATGTGCTCTTTCTGAGAGCAATAGGCCAACCACTGGTAAGGCTGAGAATTTTCTGGAGAGAGATCATACTTGCTAGAAAGATGATATGGATCTTCCTTGATTGTCAAGGTATTGCTTATGAATTAGCTGGTCTGATGACTTTTCTACCAATATTAACAAGAACAGCTGGCCTCTATCGGATGCTGAGTCATTGCCTGACATCCAGCAAATGCTTAAGCGCATGCGCCCTTTACAAACTCTACAAGATGAGGCCAGAGTGATGCTTCGGTGGCTAAGATGGTACATTGCTCTTGCAGAGAACTCCAAGCTCTGTTCCCAGTACCAACAGCACACAACTGCCTATAACCTCAGTTCCAGGGGATCCTCTGGCACCTACACTCATGTGCACACGTAAGTATATGAAGAGCTCTAACAGGCCTGAGCATGGCAAACATGGCACTGATAGGTTCTGCCCCTTACCCTTCTTTCTTGCCAAAAACCATTAAATTACATTCATAAAGATAGCCCCTAAGGTCTATTCCCTTATTTGGCCACTGACTTATTCCTCAGACTGATCACCAAGGTCCAAATATCAAAACAAGGTCCAGCAGTCAAAATGCATTATTTGACTATACTGTCCAATCAGAATTTACCAACCCACCCTAACACAGACACCTTGTTTCTTCTTTAAAAATCCATTCCTACAGAAAACACCTGCTGCTGCTCCTTACTGTTCACCTTTGTCTGATACAGGGGCATTCCCCAAACCCTCATCTCTCTGGGGTAATAAATCTCCTTTAGGCTGAGAATTTGGTGAATTGGTGTGTCCCGTACTGATCCTAAGGGACCGCTCCAACCCCTTACAGCATATGGAATCAAAAATAATAACAACAAATACATTTTTAAAGCCCAACTCTACAAGATAGAAGTTTCTATTATCCCCATTTGCAGATGAAATACTTCAGACCAGACCCTTTTCCCAGGGAGAGAGAGAGAGAGAGAGAGAGAGAGAGAGAGAGAGAGAGAGAGAGAGAGATATCAGTCCTTTAAGGAACACAATAAAGAAGACAAGAAAGGCTGATTTCTGAAGGCAGTAACTACTTAATAAAGGACTGGCCCTGTCATTTCTTTTGTGAGTCTTCTACAAGCAGAAGAGTTGTGTCAGTGACACGTGACTCTATCCCAAGAGACAACCTTTCAATGAAGAGAAGAGAAAAGGGAGAGTTCCACAAACAGAGGCTGAACTTTTTTCATTGGGTTAACACAATTTTCTAGAATCCGAGAATCCTACTGAGGCCAGTCAGGGTCCAGGGTGAGTTGTGACCCTGCCTGAGTCTTGAGAGGCCTGGCCCTCAGCAAAGGTGCAAAGTAAGACTCTGCTTAGAGAACACACCCTTCCTCCCCCTCAGAGCTTGGATGACAGCTGCTCTCTCTACTGCCCTTACCACCCCCACCTCCATAGGACTGGCTTTAGAAAGCCAGGTGACTTGCTGCTTTTAAAGGAGCCAGCTCTCTTTGAAGTATTCACATGAACTAGGAAATACCTTACAAGAGCAAAGGGACTGACATTTCCAGTGGTGGCATCTCAGGTGTCCTTAAGCCAGTAGCCCCGCTGGGATTTAAATGAAAAGTTTCAGTTGGGCCTAGTGGTGCACAACTTTAAACCCAGCACTGGAGAGGCAGAGGGATCTTTGTGGGTTCAAAGGTATCCTAGTCTACATAGTGAGTTCCAGACCTGCCAGAACTACATAGTGAGACTCTAAAAACAAACAATAAGTAAAATAAGATGAAAGGAAAGGAAAGTTTCCATTAGTCAGCTTTGTATCATTGTGGAAGAATGTACTGTGAAAGAAAAAGCACTTGTCTGGGATTCTTGGTCCAGGAGTTGCAGCTCGTGATGGTTTAGCCTGTTGCTGGGGGCCTGTGGCAGTTTATATTTTCATGGTGGGGACATGCAACAGAGAGTGACCCTGTTCACCCTATGGCAGGCAAGGAAGCAAGGACAGAGGCAAGAGATACTGGGGTCCCAAAACACCCTTCAAAAGCCCACCCTCGGTAGACTTTACTTCCTTTGCACAGACTCCACCTCCTAAAGGTTCCAGCAGCTGCCATTGGTACCAAAAGTCTGGTCACCAGGCTTTCAACACCTGGACCTTTGGTGTCATTCAGGATTCACTATAGCGGTCTCCATGATTCTCCAGTTGGTTATTGTTCTCCATGGGAGAAGGGGGGAGGGAGGAGGAGGGGGGAGGAGGTCTTTCCCAGTTGGGTGAGGCTGAAACAGAGTCTTTGCTTGTTAGCCCTACTCAGGATTTTAAAGTCAGGCACTCTAGCATGGGAATGCAAGAAAGGGAAAAATCTTAGGATTAAAAAAAGAAAGAAACGAGGAGGAAAGGGGAGTTAAAAAATAGACAAACAAGGATGGCTCTTGGGAGAGACAGACAAATCCTAGAGCCGGAGAAGGGGGAGCTTGCACACCACGCTGTCAGCAGCTGTGCTACTGACAGTCACCCAATGGGGAGAACAAACAGCCAGTGAGATGGAGAGACATTGCCAGGGCAATAAAGCATCAAGAGAGAGCCAGGGCCAGGCTGAGCCAGCGATGAAACTGGAGCACACCTGGGACCATGGGCCCGCAGCACAGTCCCTCACAGCAGAATTACCATCCATCAGCACCAATGAGCAAGACAGCCTCTGCACGTCCACGTCCACTCATAGGCCCCCAAGCAGTCCTCCAAGGAAACGCGCCAAGCCTGAGCCGACAAGTTCAGACGAAGCGCACTCCATACTCTTCATACAGGGAACCTGCTCCAGGTCTCGGAAAGTCGCTCGCCAGCTCCATCACCCAAGAACTCTAGTGACAGAGAATTCAGAGGTTCTTTGTAAAATTCTACACAGCCTTCCTGAGTCCTGCCTTAGTCACAGAGCCCCTCACTCCCTCCATAGTTCTAGAAAGTTCAAATAGTGTACCAAAATATTTCCTCTGGCCCTTACCCTGAGGTGGTGAGGTCTCTGAGATCTCCGAGGGGTGAACAGGCACAACAGCCTTGTTGTCCTTCCTGTGAAGTGCACGCAAGAGCAGCACCTCGTGGTGTCCTTTGTAGCCAAAGGCCATTGCCTACCTCAAGTCCTTCCAGAATTGCACATTTGCATATTGTAGGTTTGCACATGATGCTCTAAACAAAAGCATGGTCAGGCCTATCATAGCAATACTGTAGTCCCTGGTACCAAAATCTGTATTAGTCAGGGTTTTCTAGAGTAACAGAACTTATAGAATGAATACACACACACACACACACACACACACACACACACACACACACACACACACACACACAGAGGAATGGCTTCTTACAGGCTGATCCAACAATGGCTACCTGTCAAGGGAATGTTCACAAACCCCGTAGTTGCTCAGCCCACAAGGTTGGATGCCTCAGCTGGTCTTCAATATACGCTGGAATCCCAAAGACATAGTTGCCAATAACAGTGAAGGAATAGATGTGCTAGCAAGGCGAGGGCAAGCAGGCGAAGAGCATAAGCTTACTGCTTTCACGTCCTGATGTGCACTTCCAGCAGAAGGTATGGCCCAGATGGAAAGTGTATCTTCCAAGGTCAGAATCAAAGGGACATATCCTTTTACCTCAAAGATCTGGACTGGAAGTGGATTCACCCACCTCAAATCAAGCAAACCCTCTCATAGGTATGCCCTCCATGTCCGAATCATTCCAGATGTAGTCAAGTTGACAACCAAGAATAGCCATCACAGCTACTGAATGATTTAATCTGTCAAGAACAGGTAAGAACGTATTTTAAAATGTTTAAATTGGTGTGGATATGGCAAGAGTATTCATATTGAAAGATGGGACATGAGAAACAGTAGGACTGTCGATGTGAAGGCTTAGATCATCAGCATAGTGAGTGCTTGGAGTATGTGTGGACCTGGGTTACGTCACCAACACCCATCCCCTAAAAAACAAACAAGAAAAAGTATAGAGGCTTGGAAGATGGCTCAGTGGGTAAGGGTGCTTACTGCTTAAACATGAGGACCTGAGCTCAGAACCCTAATACCAATAAAAAGCTGAGCATGGCAGAGGGGAGGGGCAGAGACAGGAGCATCACTGGGGTTTGCTGCCTGCCTGTCACCCAATGAGAGATTCTGTCCCAAGAGCAGGCATGCATGGCTCGAACACGGGGATGGGGGGGTGGGAGTGGGTGGGGGGGGGAGTGGGGAGTGGATGGGGGTTCGTGGAGGTGGGGAGTGGATATAATTTGAATCCACCAAGGACACTGAAAACAAAGGAGCTAACAGTGAGGACCAATACATCAAAACATACTGAAGAGTGAGCCCTGAGTGTCAACAATAAACCAGAAATGCCCTGAAACTTTTAGCTTCTATGTTACAAATGTTTGAGAGAAGCTTCTCAAACTGATGATTACCTTAAGCATGTGTGTGATGATACCATCAGCAACTCTTGACGTTCCTAGATACTTTCCTAAACAACCAACTTAGAACTAAGTTAATTAACTATGTTGCAGGCAAGACTGACTCAATTTTATATTCTCTTAGCAGCATTAATTACAGAATATTTGTGTTTGAAGACATGATTTCCCCCTGACCAAAAATGAAAATAATTACAGGACTATCAGGAAAAATAAGCACCAATAGAAAATACTGTTAACTTATTGTCTTGTTTGAGCTTTTGTGATTCTTGTGCTTTAATTTTTTTTTTCCATGACAGGGTTTCTCTGTGTAGCCCTGGCTGTCCTAGAATTTGTTCTGTAGACCAGGCTGGCCTTGAACTCACAGAGATCTGCCTACCTCTGCCTTCCAAGTGTTGGGATTAAAGGTGTGTACCACCAGGGTTAAATATTTTAAAATGTAAAAATTTACATTAATAATCTTATTTTCTTCTCCTTCCTTTCTCCTCTTCTGGGTTTTTGAGAAGGATTTTATGTAGCTAGGGCTGGCCTTCATTCCTATCCACCTGCCTTCATCCCAATATACTGGGGTTGCAGGCAAGCACAATCACATCAAATTGCTTTTTATCTGTTTTTGGTTAAGCATCTAAAATTATAGGAGTGTCAGATGCCAAAAGCTATGAAGTTAATAAGGTCTCTAAATCCACCTTGTTTTCTCATGGCAATCTGGATTGATTAAGTCATTTACGAAGCCCACATCAAACACACTGGAACACAAAAGTAGTATTTCTAAAGAGAATAAAATGAACTGGATGAAGTTTTGTCATCTTCTCAACCTTGATGACACAGATTGTGACATCACTCTGAGGTCTGGTGCTAGGACAGTGGGATGGGGGTGTGTTGGGGATAGAAGGTGGTGAAGGGTAGGGTTCGGAATGCAGAAGCTCTGAGGGGGAAATGCCCGTGAGGACCAGCACCTGTCTTGGTCTGTTTGAGCTCTGATGACAAAATACCAAAAGTTAGCTGGATTATAAACAGCTGGAGCGCGTTGCTTACAGTTCTTGGGATTGGGAGTCCAAGATCAAGTAAGCATCAGATTTGTCACCTGAAGAGGGACAGCCTCCAGATAGGCATCAGTCCAGTGGAGGAAGGGGAGAGCCAGCCTCCAGATAGGCACCAGATAAATTGGGGGTTGGGGGGTACAGCCTCCAGATAGGCACCAGATAAATTGGGGGTTGGGGGGCCAGCCTCCAGATAGGCACCAGATAAATTGGGGGTTGGGGGCCAGCCTCCAGATAGGCACCAGATAAATTGGGGGTTGGGGGGACAGCTTCCAGATAGGCACCAGTTCAGTGGAGGAAGGGGAGAGCCAGCCTCCTGGTAGGCACCAGATCTGTGGGGGAGGGGCTGGAAATTCTCACAAGGATGCTAGTCCTGTATTGTGAGGGCAGAGAGATGTCGCCTTCCAATGCCTTCCCGTTGTACCATCAGCTTGCAGGTAAAGATTTCAACGTGGAAACTGTGAAAAGGAAAATAGTAAGCCCCTATCACAGTTGCCTAAAGAACAGAGAAAAACTTTAGTTTGGACAAGTAGTTTCTCAGGTTTAAACCCCAGCCACACCACTAGCATAGTTTTGTGATTTTGAGCCATAGCTTCTACATCTACAAAAAGAGACAGAATATTAGATGTTTGTTTAAAGTCCCTTGAAATTTAAATGGAGGTACAACTGCTGTGGGCCATGATCATAATATGTGTTCATGAGTGTTCCTTCCTTTGGAAATACAGGACACAGGGCAATACTAACACAATGCAATTCTGCTCTGCCCATAAATTCCAGTGCCATTTTCTTCCTCACTATGCCAGTGAATTTGTAGGGATTATTTGGACTGTGTTTTCTCTTTCTGCCTTATCCTGAAACTAATATACTAAACATGACAATGGTGACACGCGTGTGCAATTTACAGGAGAAATAAGAGTGTTTGCTGACAAGGCAAGCATTGTTTATCACACTTGCTTATCCAAGCAGGGTAAGCACGCAGGTGCCACGTCAATCGTGTAGACTGACGGAGACTAAGAACTGGAGTGTCCGCTTGCTGTCGGCAGGACAGGAGGGAAGGGCACACTCGAAGCATTAGGTAGTTGGAGTTCAAATGGGCACAATTTTGAAGGGCAGTATAAAAATAGACTTGCATTCCCTGCATTAAAAGCTAAACACTTGGTGATATATGGTTGCACTCCTTAGAGAAAAAAGAAAAGAAAAATCTAGCCAGGTATGGTGATGTATATCTTTTTTTTTTGTTTGTTGTTTGTTTTTTTTTATAAAAAAACTAATAATTTTCATTTTTTTGAAATTAAAATATCATAGCATTTCCTTTCCCCTTTCCTCTATCAACCTCTTCCATGTTGGACTCTGCCTTGTTCTCTCTCAAATCCATGGCTTCTTTTCTTTATTGGTTGCTTGATAAAAACACAGCCTGTTCATCCTATCTAATGTTCCTTATTTTATTTATACAATTTTAGGGCTGACCACTTGGAACTGAATAACCAACTTGGGGAGGCACTCTTTCTTGAGGAAAGTTATTTCTCCTGACCTCAGCATTTTTTAGCCACCTGTAGTTCTTTGTCTGGAGCTGAAGCCCCTTGATATGTGCTCCCTCCATGTCAGTGCATCTGTTATCCTCCTTCTTGGGTTTAGGCAGTCACATGATGAGACTTCGTGGGTGTGACTTTCTTGACATTTTTAGAGGACAAAATCTCACAGCAGATTTCAGGTTCCTCTGGCTCCTACAATCTTCCCCCTCTGCTGAGGTGTTTCCTGAGCCTTGGGTATAGGAGTTATGCTCTTGATGTATCAATCGGGGCTGGGCTCCACACACTGTCTTGTTCTCTGCGTTTTGATTGATCGTGACTTTCTGTAATGATCTCCATCTCTTGCAAAGAGAAGTTTTGTTAGTAAGAGCTACACTTTCCTGTGCATATAAAGATGTAGAATGTGATTAGGGGATAAGCTGTGTCAGCAAAGTGATCTAATTGGTGATCCCAATATTTAGAAGCTGGAGCTGTGTAAATTTGAGGGCAGCCTGGTCTATATAGTAAGTTCCAGGCCAGCCAGAGCTACATAGTGTGTGTATGGCAACTTCTGAAAGACATTCAAGAGTATTCATGGCGAATTTATTCAGAAACAGCCTAAATGTCTACCAAAATAAAATGAACCAATAATTTGTGTTAAAAATAGAACAAGGAGCTAGAGGAATAGGTCAACAGTTAAGAGCACTGGCTGTTCTTCCAGGGGACCTGGGTTCCACTCCCAGCACCAATATGGAGGCTCACAACCATCTGTAACTCCAGTCCTAGGGGATCTAGTGCCCTCTTTAGGCCTCTGAAAGCATGTATATGGTGTTCAGACATCCATGCAGGCAGCACACGTATACAAATAAAATAATAATAAAAAGTTAAAGGTTTAAAAAGAAAATTGAAAAGAATAAGCTACTATTAGACATTATAGCAAAACTAATCTAACAAACATTATATCGAGGGAATAAAACCAGAAACAAAAAAGCACACTCTATGATTCCATTTGTACCAAGTTCAAGAACATAGGATAGAATGACTTGGGTGGGCATAAACATTCTAGAGTATTACGGATGCTCACTGCATTGACGTGATTGTACTTGTGTAGTTGTGTGTTTGCAATCAAACTTGTGTGCGTGTGTGTGCATGTGTGTATAATTATTCAGCTGCCTCAAGATTTATTCACTTTACTGTATTTGTTATAACTCAATTTAAAAATTTCAAGGAGACAACCTCTTTGACTTAATACTTGTGCTTTTACCCTAAGGAAGAGTTGAGAAGACAACATTTCCGTGCAAGATGGATGATCATAAGATCTTTGCTTATATGTTGAATAACAATCTGGATACGAAGAAATGAGGATGCCACTGAATAAATTATGATACATTAGAAATGACAAAGCCTTCATTAACTTTAAACATTGCATGGCTTCAGGATGCAGCCTGAGACTCCTCATTTCCATCGCTGACTCAATGGTTCTTGTCTTTCCACCTTGGGTTTCTGTCATTTCTTCCTTTGAAGGGGTGACTCTAACACCGCTGGGCTGGAGTGACAAAGGACACCCGGGTTCGGCACACCCATTTCTCTGAAAGGCCTCATCTCAGAGCTGGGCTTGTGATTTTGAAGGGCACATCAGGTTCCAGCTGTCACCAGAGCTACAAGGTCAAGCTTGTGTCCCTCAGAGAAGCCTGGAGGCCCAGGCTCTGACTTGTTCTTCATCACTGTTTAGACAGACATCGCAGCAGAAGTCAGGAGACGCTGATGTTTCTCCCCCAGAGGATTTTCCCTCTGCAGCTCGCTTGGGAGCCCTGGTGGACGGATGGGTTTTAATTTCATTCCCCTGTTTGTGTCTCCTCTGCCCCTCTGCTCTGAGCTCCTTGGTTTCTGTGTGTATCTCGGCTCTTCTCCTCCCATTTCTGCCTGCTTCGGTGTCCTTCTTCCTGTGTGAGCTCCCCCCACCCCCAGCTCTCCCTTCTCTCTCCTTCCTTCTCTTTTCTCTTCCTCTCCGTCTCTCTTGAGACAGATCTAGTGGCCTGGTTGCCATCTGCTGCCTTTTTTTATGAGGTTGAGATCAGATGGCATCTAATCGATCGTCACAGTCTCCATGGTTACCAGGGTGACAGAGTACTTGGGAGAGACACATTCTCCAGCCTGGGGCTGTCAGACCATTCCTGAGAGGGGAGAGAAAATAAAACCTCTTCCATCATATTTACACATTTACATCTTCCTCAGAAGCAGCAAAACACAGGTCCTGGGTGTGGTTTTACACAGCTACCCGGTGGCTTTAGGCCAGAGGATACAGAGAGGCCTTTATTTTAAAGTAAATATGCACACACGCACGTGCGCATGCACACACACACACACACACACACACACACCACCACATATATACACACACCACATACTACACACACCATACACATACATATGCCACATACACATACACACGACACATATACACACACACCACATGCACACCACACACACACACCACACACACACACCACACACACACACACACACACACACACCACAGAATATTTTTAGTCTCAGAGTCCACCATTCTGACACAGAGACAATCCCCTCTCTCTTTTACATTTAACATTTGAGAATTAATTGACTCATTCTAATGAACTGCTAGTCTTCTAGCAGATTACAATGTAGTCCAAACACAGACAGTTGAACAACAATGCAAAAGATTACCAATACTTTAATCTGTCACTGAGATCAAAGGTCTTGTTAAAATGAGTTGCTCTTTGTCCAGGAAGTAGCTATAATTCAGGAAGCTATATAATGAGATATAACCAACATGACTTTTATTATTGCTTGTTTGAGACATGGTCTCCTGTAGCCCAGGCTAGTCCCAGACTGCTTTGCTGCTGAGGATGAACCTACTGAATCTGCCCCCCTCTTGAGTCCATGCTGGGATTTCAGGCGTGCACAACTACTCCTCACTCCAAATGATCCTTCCTAATGCAAGAGGCGCCTGGGCTTGGCTGCAGTCTGCAAGGCTTTAAGTCCTAGGGGCTTCCCAATTTGGCAGAGACACACTTGGGTCATATTATAATGTGTTGTGGTACACAGCCCAGGTCTGTTGACGTACATCTGAAAAAGGTCTCGGTATTGAGGATAGAGAGCCAAAAGGAACCAAGGCTAGATATTTGAAGTAACTCTAGGACAGGAAAACAACCATCATGCTATTAAGTAAAGTCAAAACTGCATTGGAAATAGTGCCCTTGATTTAGTTCCTTGGCATCAGCATTAGGCACAGATGACGGTGGCTACAGCCTGTCTTTCTCCCTTTCGTTCCAACTTTTCATGCTTGGTAACAGCTACCCAAAAGTCTATTCTTTTTTCAGCTTCCTGGAGAAAACCAGGAAAAATAAAGCCATAGTCTGGAAATGGGTCTGCAGGTAAGGAGTATCTGCCCATTTAAAAGAACAGATGCCATCCATGGGCGGTACTTTCTGCTTCCCCCTCAGCTCTTATTCCTCCAGACTTCCTGCCTCTCCTCACACACAGAATCTTAGCAAGATTCAGATAGATTCATCTGCAGCGCCTTCGACTGTTAAGCAAATATCACACTGGTATTTGAAATAGAAATGATTCCATCAATTGAAGGAGAGACTTTAATATAAAAGGAAAATAATTTGTCATGGCCAAGGCCCTTGTATTCATTTCTCACCTCTGCATCGTGGCTACTGCCGGCTTCTCTGCAGTTCCTCCTACTGCCTCCACTTGTTGAGGCTCGAAACGGTGGAACGGCCTGGGAAAGTGGTTTACTCAAGTCCTGTCTTCCCAGTGTATTTTTCCTGCAACCCTCAGCCCAGAGAGCTGAGCTCCAAATGCTCTGTGTCTGCTTCTCACCTCTCTAAATCGTGAGCTCCAGAGGATGAAGACCGTGTCACTTCTTCGTGGGGCCTCCCTTTACCATGTGCTGACTGACATGCCAGTCACTACAAGTTTGCTGAACAGAATAGGAGTCTGTGAAACTGAGAAGGTGACGCACCCTGAGCATTCAGAGGTTTTGGTTGTTTGCATTCATTCATGTATATACTTATGTGTTTTGCATTTGTGTGTGTGTGTGTGTGTGTGCATGACAGAGGTCCACAGATGGACATTATTTTCCTCTGTTACTCTCTACCTTTTTCTTTGAGACAGTGACTCTCACTAAATCAGAAGCTCCCCAATTCTAGACTGGCTGGCTGGCTGTCAAGTCCCACAGGTCCGGTCTCTGCTTCACCAGTGCTAGGACTACAGGCACTGGTCACCATACCCCAGCGTTGTATGCGTGTGCTGGGGATCTGAACTCAGGTCCTCAAGCTGGGGCAACAAACACTTTATAGGCTGAGCCATCTCCCTAGCCCTGATTTTGTTTTGTTGAGACCCACTGTCTACGTGATTGAGACTGGCCTCAAACAAGCAATTCTCCTGCCTCAGCCTGTTGAGAGTTTTGGAGTTTATTTGTTGTTTTTCTTTCTAAAACTAGGAACCCCATTCAGCTCTGAGCACTTCTGTGGCTTCAGTTCTTGACTCTGTCTGCCAGGAACCGTTCTTCTCTCCCTGCCCACAGCAGGCTCCTGGACAAGCATGCATCTCTGAGGAGGTGGATTCTACCTTGGAAGGGAAAGAGTCATTTGCTCCCTTCAGAGCAACTGCTGCAGCCTGGTGTCAACTCACACTCAGTCTACTGGAAATTGGGTTTGTCAGGACTCAGCCCCACAGCTGAATGAAGTGTTGTGTGATGCGGAGGTGTCTCCCGAGAGAGAGAAACTGGCACAGACCACATCCTAATGGGATCCAGAAACAAAGGCGCGTGAATGAAGTGTTAATTGCATTCATAAAGACATTAACAAAGGAATTAAAATGGCAGAAGCTTCAGTCCCTCACTCAGGACTCACAGGGAAAAAAAAAAAAAAAAAAACGTGCCGAAGATGATTTTCACAATAACCATCAGAGTTTATTGCTTGCCCACCGTGGAGAAAATTCTCAATAAACACTAACTTTTTAAAAAGAACACTTTGAGTCCATTATCTTGAGTCTATTGAAGAACAGACATTTGAACCCATCTCACCCTCAGTGCTTTTGTATGATTTGTTTCCAGGGAATCGAGAGGCTCTGCCATGTCCCTGTGCTGACCACGGGGATGTGTTAACAGTTTGGATGCAATCAATCCTGCAGTTCTTATCTGTGGAGGATGCTAACTGTCTGGGCAATTTTATTGGCTTGTTTAAAAGTAAAATGAAAAGTCTGGGGTCTGTTGGTAATTCTCCTTGAATATTCTTAAGATAGTCTGCAGGGAGGCGGCGGGGGTGGGGTGGGGGTGGGGAGGCTGGTTTCCCTGCCTGCCCTTTGGCTGGGCTTCCAGTTGCTGACAGCAGGACTAAGTGGGTAAAAGGTCAGAAGGCTGAGTTGACTGAAGGTAGATCACCAGGTGAACTTACTGACATCAAGGCCTTTCACTGAACCTGTGCTGCGCTCAGTTAGCCCTTCATACATCATGCCACTAATCCCAGACGATCACTGTGTTGTCTGTATGCAACTGGTGACCAGGAAACAAGAGATCAATGAGTACCAGCTAATCCAGTGATTGGAAATCCCTCTGTCTGACAGAATTGTAGCTAAAGGGCTGTGTTCACAGAGGGCATGTCCTGTGACCTTTGTGGACATTCTGAGACGCAGGCAGTGGATGACAGAACAGAAATGTGAAGCCATTAAGGAAAGCCTGGGGTCAAAACTCAAGTACTCTGACAGCTTCTCCGCTCATCTTACCATTGTGCAGGAGTGTAACTCTCCCAGGATCTCATTTGGTTCAAATAAGAACCCGGTGAAGGAAGACAAGCCATATAAACAAGCAGGTCAATTTCCCTGGAATCCATCAACTCGCCCAGAGGATGGTCCTCTCCAGCTCACCCCAGACTCTAGCTGACCCTCCTGGTTACCCGAACCACCACATCTCTGTCTGTCCTAAACCTATCCTATTAGTGGATGGAGCACCAACCTAATGGTTGATTTTAAACCAGCGATATACTTGCATGCTGTGTGCATCTGTGCTGATGAGTGCAGAACAATCTGTGTTATGGGGGACACAGAACTGGGGACCTCAGGGGGGCTCACTCCCCAGCCTTTAGAATCAGTGTCTTCGATAACTTCCAAACTTGGAACTCTGCTGCAGACACGAGAATCATTTCCTCCCAGACACTCTGTGCTAATTTGGAGATACCACAAATCCTAAAATGAAAACCTCGGGAGGGTTTGTGGCTTTGCATTTGTTTTGTTTTTAATAGGTGTATATGTTTTTATAGGTGTATATGTACATATATGTGTGTGTGTAAATAACCATTGTTGTTATCTTAGTTGTACTTTATTTTATATATAAAAATCCATGTTCTCAAGAGCAGATTGTCTTCCTCACTAAAACATACTGTTTATGATAGTTGATGTAATAATTTTCAAAAATGGCAAATTTAACCCAAGGTAGAACAGGATCTAAAATTATGTAGGGGTTATTCATATTATTATTTACGTTTGTTTATACTAAAGTCTCAGGTAGCCCCAGTGGGCATGAATTAGATATATAGCCTAGGATGACCTTGAACTTTGAACTTCAAGAGGGCTGGGATTATATTGAAGCAGGGTCTCCCAGAGCTAATGCTGGCTTAGAACTCCACACATAGCAGAGGATGACCCACAAGTTCCCACCCTCCTGCTTCTTCTTTCTAAGGGCCAGACCTACAGGTGTGGGCCACCACACCCAGCTCTATAATTTTTGAAGCCCGAGAGTCTTTTGTATTGTTTTTAAAGATGAAAACCTAGCAAAATAAAAAGGGTTGGTCTTACTTGTCTGTGGTTAGGAACGGGTCACAAAACAGAGTAAACGGGGATGGGGGAGTCATAGCGACCATTTGGCAACTTACATACTAAGTCACAATAACAGGCTATCAAGCCTTACTCTGTTGGGAGCAGAGTCTGTGACTGTTCTCTCTCTCCTGGCCTGATTACGTCATTCCTGATTACGTCATCCCTCTTTGCCTGGAGTCAGAAGGCTGATTGAGAGCAGAGAGAAATCTGACTGTAGTTACCTGCTGATGTTCAAAGCACCTGCTGAAGGATCTAGCATTTTCAACTATCTTACTTTCATGTGGATAACTGGTGTGTTGAGAACACGCGGCCAGAGATGCCACCTAATACTGAGAATAAAATGTTTCAGACATTTATTCATTCTACTTATGCCAAAATTGTGAGGATTAGCTCATGTTTCTGAGTTATTCTCCTAGGATGGTCATGGATTCCTTTCCATTCATAGAAATCCAAATGGATGTAGCTTCCGTGACAGTAGGAACAAGTCGTATGTAACCATTTAAGTTAAAATGAATTAGAGTTAAATTTAAAAAAAAACAAAAACAAAAACTGAGCCGCCCGTTTTAGGCACTTCATAGCCCCGTGTGGCCAGTAGCTATGACATTAAGGAGTGCAGGTTTTCAGGATGCTTTTGTCTCCAGCAGGACACGCTATTGGACAGAGTTGTCCTTGTGCAAAAGACTGGAACCCACCTATGTCATAGAAATGCATCCTACATAGTTGTTTGTAAAGCTATAGGTAAGGTTTCAGTGACCGTGGGGCCAGCCTGCTGGAGCCTGGAGCCTTCTTTGTCAGAGTGTGAACTGGTCCTGTTTGTCACTGCAGCAGAAGAGCCAACTCTCTAGAGAAAGGGCAGGTGCAGATGAACCATTCCCATTTTCTACTCCTGCGGCTCCCTGAACCCCCATCCAGACCCGCTGCCAAGACATGCTTGTACACGAGCCCAAAGTGAAGCACATTTTGGATTAATTTTCTGGCCAATGTTTCTTTGCAAAACCCAGCCCGTGCCTCTGATTAAGGGCTTTCTTTTCTTTTTGTCATGAATTTCAATGACTCTGGACTTTAACAGTGTTTCCTGCCAGCCATGACATTTAATATCATCACTGACCAAAAGAAGTAAGACTTCAGACAAGCCAGTCCTGGCACCGGAGTGGACGTGGCTAGGTGACTTCGGTTGGCTCCCGGTGGCTGACAGTCAGCAATTGAAAATACCCTGCAGTCTGAAGAAAGGTCTCTTCCTACAATGAAAGGATGGGGATTTTCTCCAGTCATTTGCCACTTTAGACTTGTAAAAAAGCCGATAATAAAAAGCAAAATATCAGCAAGCCTATGCCCTTTTCCAACCTATCTCATTTTTTTGAGACTATCTTTCATATGTCAGGAGAGTGGACCAGAATGTTTCTACTGGATGGCTCAAAGTCATTTTCAGTGATCTCATAAGATGTGCTTGATTCTTACCCATTTTATTCTCCAGAGTGGGCTCACTGGATCCGTTTCATTTTCTTGGTAGTATGTGAGTCCCTTGAAACTGAATTTCACATGTTTGTACTTTACCCTTACCTGATGCCATGGGAGGTGTTGAGCACTTTGGTTCAACCCCATCAGGCAATCAATATTTATTTATTTATTTTTACTTTTTATTCACATGTGTGTATGTATGTATGTATGTATATATGTAAGTATGTATGTATGCATATGCAAGAGAAGGTGAGTGTCATACATGTGTCAAGGCAGAACTGTGTCAACTTTCAGCTGATGTCTACAGAGAGGATGGAGGAGGAAAGGGGTGTAAATTCCTGAGTGTGAGCTGCCTGGGAAGGTGACTGCCCCAAGCTTCTTTGAAGAACTGTGTGGGGCTGGAGAGATGGCTCAGCAGATGGCTCACTGGTTTCTCTTCGGGAGGACCTGGATTCAATTCTCAGCACCCATGTGACAGTTCACAGCCATCTATAACTCCAGTTCCTGGGGATCCAACACCTTTTTCTGACTTCTGAAGGCACCAGGCACTTTGATCCCAGTACACAGGAGGTAGAGGCCGGCAGATCTCTGTGAGTTCAAGGCCAGCCTGGTCTGTAGAACATTCCAGGCTAGGTAGGGTGACATAATGAGACACTGTCACAAACAACAAATGAGCAGACATACCAAAATGTAAGCAGAGAGAAAACAAAAAAAGGACAACTTTGTGTTTCTGTTGCTAAACACAAAACTGGAGAAGACCAAGTCTCTGGTGGCCTTTGGTTGAAGGCCCTGACATTCTTCTAGGATATAGGCCCTCAAAGCAGTGTGTATATTTGTGTTGCTTTGTATTGATGGCCGTCTAGAATGATGATGGAGTTGACTAGGACTGCACATGACTGACATGATTGAATTTGAGCCTGTGCACCTTTCCAGACAGAAGGCAAATGAATCCTGAAGGTCAGGAGGTCCCTGGCAGCCTGCTGATCCATCCTACTCCTGAAGTCACTCCTGGTAGATCAAGATCCAACCATCGCCAATACATTTGGGAAAACAGAATCTTAGGGGTTTGTTAAGGGCCATAAAGGGGGGATTCACGGCCTGCCTGTAACCCTTTGGGGTTGTGACATGGCGGCCACCGACTTTCCATATGAATTTTGCGATGCAACTCTACAGTTCGTGTGTCTTTAAATCCCTTCAGCTCACAGTTGTCCCCTTTCCAACTGCTTTCTGGTGTCTCTCTTGCCGAAATGGTTTCAATTAGAACCTGGAAAGGGTTGATGCGGAACTCTCACACCGTGCTTGCCAACATGGGAATTGGTTTTTCAACACTGCTGTTTTTGATCCAAAAGAAAAAAGAAAAAAATTCCCCCTTCCCACCCTTGAGTTAGAAGAGATTATTTTCAGACAAGCATTTAGCTGATTTTTAATGTCAAAGAAACTTAATTTGCAAACTCGTTAGAAACTCTTTAGTAAAAAGCAGCCTAGTAAAACAGATGATTAATATTGGTAAGCTCCTCATTTGCATATTAATTAGTCTCCTTACTCAACTAATTAAAACCATGCTTAAAGGACTGTTTTCTAGATGGCTCCCCTTGTTTCCCCATACATTCATGGGCTTTAACTCAGAAAGGATTTAGTGAGGAGCCAGGCTTGAGACACTTGGAACACCTCTAGGTGTCTATGCAGCCATTTCACTGGCCCGCACTGCTTTTGTTTCAGGGCATCTGTTCTTCTGGGTGTGGAAAGGATTGCTAGGGTGTGTGTTGGGGGGGGGGTGCAGTTAGGTGACACAGTGGCTTGTGATCATTAAAATAATTAAAGTATATTTAAAAAAACCCTCCATATCAATACTTTGTTCCTTTAAGTTTCATTCTGTAATTTCTTCTCTAGTAGCACATATAAAAATACACACACACACACACACACACACACACATACACACACACATACACATACACACACATACACACACACACACACACACACATTGGTGAAGGGAGAGGATCTGGGGATTAAGACCTTGTGACCAGTGTGTTTTAAGAAGTACTTAAACTTAGCTAATATAATAACTTACTCTGTCCTTTCATCTTCAGTTAAAACAAAACAAAACAAAACAAAACAAAAAACCCTGATCTATTTTAGATAATCATGCCTGCAGAAGCCTGGCTGTCCAGGACTTTAAGAATTTAGTTCATAAAGGTTGAATAATTTAGTTCACAGGCGCTCACTGGTAGTATATACTTGTCTGCAAGTGTTCAAGGCTTTGAGCTCGGTTCCCAGTACCAACCAAACAAAAATACCTAAGAGTATAGCTATTACTAGTGAGGATGCATTTTTCCAAAGGCAAAACTAAAATAAATAATCCAATGAAACCCAAATTCTTATGAAATCGACTTTGAATGCACGGTCTTCATCTGAGATTCAGGAGAAATTATATTAGTGCCAGTAAGTAACTGGTGACATTAGCTAAACTGCTGAGTTCCTGTGACCTGAGTCTCTGCTGTGAAACTGAACTCTGACCAGCCAGGACGGCCCTTCTGGAGAGGCAGGGATTGCATAAGCAGAAATTGTGTACATAGCATCTCAGCCTAATGTCCTCAAACTTGTCACCAACCAATAGGCCACATCCAATAGACCACACCCTCATCCTTCACATGGTGTGAATTACAAACCAGGAAACTGCACGCCAGGCTGGGAAACTCAACTGAACAAGTCCTACTCTAAAATGGAAAATCCTCCTCCCCTCCCCCCAAGCCTTCAGCGCCCTCCCCCCTCCAGGCTGCAGGGACATTTCGGATCAATCAGTAGATCTTCCAGCTCTGACTGAATGGATGAAGGTGTTGTTCACTCTTGTTCATCAAGGTATCTCTGGAGTAGGTGACAAATAAATGCTGAATAAGTGCAATGATGTGCACATGGACAATAAGGGAAACTACATTTTAATTACACTACAACATAAGGCCCCAAATGTAGAGAGACTAAAACCAATTATTAAGTGTTTATTATGACTGTGTGTTTTCTGAACAGGTCTGCTGTCTCACCTGTTGTCCTGCTTAAGTTTATTGTCAACTTGACACACCTGGGAAGGGGGACCCTCAAATGAAGAACTGCCTTGATTGACTTAGTCTTCTAGCCATGTTCCCGGGGCATTCTCTTGCCTGCTAATTGACACAGGAGGGCCAGCCGGCTGTGAGCAGTGTCCTCTCTAGGCAGGTGGGGCTGGGCTGTATAAGAAAGGCAGCTGTGCAAACCAGAGGAAGCAAGCCAATAAGCAGCACTCCTCCATGGGCTCCGCTTCAGTTCCTGTTTCCAGGTTCCTGCTTTGAACTGCTGTCTTGGCATCCCTTGATGATGGACCATCACCTGTAAGCCAAATAAATCTTTTCCTCTACAAGTTGCTTTTGTTCAGAATGTTCTAGAACAGCAACAGGAAAGCAGAGTAGGACACCTGGGCTTGTGCACAGTGGTTCTACACTCACCTGGGCCTCCCAGGATCTACTGGCTGGTTTTGTGTGTCAACTTGACACAAGTTGGAGTTATCACAGAGAAAGGAGTCTCCTTTCAGGAAATGCCTCCATGAGATCCACCTATAAGGCATTTTCTCAATTAGTGATCATATGGGGATGGCCCCTTGTGAGTGGTGTTATCCCTGGGCTGGTGGTCTTGGGTTCTATAAGAAAGCAAGCTGAGCAAGCCAGGGGAAGCAAGCCAGTAAGTAACATCCCTCCATGGCCTCTGCATCAGCTCCTGCTTCCTGACCTGCTTGAGTTCCAGTCCTGATGTCCTTTGGTGATGAACAGCAGTGTGGAAGTGTAAGTTGAATAAACCCTTTCCTCCCCAACTTGCTTCTTGGTCATGGTGTTTGTGCAGGAATAGAAACCCTGTCTGTCTGTCTGTCTTTCTGTCTAAACTAAGACACAGGAGTTTGGGCAAGGCTGAGACTACTGAGATTCAGATACTTCCTCTCTATTATATCTTCCACCCTGATGTTAGCTCTGAATACTTCCTGACATGGATGGCACGAAGGCACGGCCATGTGGGAGATTCTGAGTATTCGCAACCAACCGCATTTCTCAGTCTTAAGGGGGTGCTATTATTCAAGGCTGGTGAAGGGAATACACAACCAACCCACACTGGCGAATGTGCTGGAGTCCAGGCAGCTCCTGGGAAATAGCAGTGTTTACAATTCCAACCATGGGCAGAAGAACCCTTCTTTTACCCCAGTAGTCACAGTTTTCCATTCTAATTCTAACATGGTAGTAGGATGGGAAAACTGTTTTAAAGACAATTCTTAACACTGCGTAGACATGGGTTTTAGGATATGGGTTTTGTTTGGTTTTAGTTTTTAAAAAAATATAGCCATTTAAAAATCCAAATCAACCCTATAAATGAATTAGATGCCATCTAGAATTCATGAGAAGAGAAGAATCGCAAATCTGAGCAATTAATTATTAAGCACTCAACCGCCAAATATAGCACCTGTGGGCACAGAGGCCTCTCCTGTGAGACGTGCAAACTAATTGCAAAGCCAAGGCTCAGGGAAGTCACACTGGGATGCATGGGGCGCACAGAGAGGTCTGTTTGCTTGGCCACATTCAAAGGAAAAGTGGAAATCTAAGAAGAGAAGTATTTAAGCTCCCATGGGAAATCTATTCACTAGGCAAGCATAACAGAAAGAGAGGTGGGGGAAGGGAAGGAGGAAAGAGGAGAGGAGAGGAGAGGAGAGGAGAGGAGAGGAGAGGAGAGGAGAGGTTAGAGTAAGAAGAGAGAGGAGAGTAAGAGAGTGAGGAGGTGGGGCCAAGCAGCACCTCTTTTTTTTTCAAGCAGCACCTCTTATGATGATGTGCTGTTATCTTTACTGTTGCTAGGTAACAGGGGAGGAGGATAGCCTGAAGGTCAGAAGCTTGGGACATTGTCTATGTGACTACTAACCATGCTTCTCCTGTGGGGGCTGAGGGGGCGGTAACTTGGACAGGAGCCAGGGTCCAGGAGATGAGAGAACTCCTGTCCCATGTAGGTGAATTATCACCACCGGGTCCCGGGGTTCAGCATCTAGCCTTGAATGGAAACCAGGTCGACTGTGCATAGCCCAATGCCCAACAGAAAAGAAAAAAGAAGAAAAAAAAAAACAAACTGTCCTTTTCTTTATCAATTGGAAACTCTTTGGGTTATTTAAATTAAATATAAGAACTTAATTTTATTAGAGTAAAACATCATTCTTCCAAACCTTGAAGCAAAAAAAAAAAAAAAAAAAAAGATAATTAAAAAAAAAATTACAAATTTTTCCGTTGTTTGGTGCTTATACTAATAGAATAAAGACGTACTTTTACTATTTAAAAAAAAAAAGCATCCAGCACAATGCATGTGTGAAATTCTCAAGAAA
>NC_034593.1:91742065-91755900 GCF_900095145.1 Mus pahari | reverse complement strand
GATAATGAGAGCCAGTGAGAAAGAGCGAAGTTGATGGGAGTATTTATTTAATATGAGGTGCAGGACCTTGGAACCTGAGGACTTCAGACCCTGAGATAGAATAGATTTAGCACATAGTAGGTGCTCAATGTAGGCACATGTGGTGTTCCTGCCTGCACACAGACCGGCGCCTTGTCTGCGTGGGCAGAACACCTTGGGGTGGGTTCGCACTAGAGCGCCAAATGTGTGGCTCTGCCTGCTGAANCCACTGTGGATCCGAACTGGAGGACGAGAACTCCTGAGAAAGAACAGGGCTGCAAAGGAAATATGGGGCCTTGGCAAATGTCTGATCAAAGCCCTTATCTTTATTGTCAGGACTGGCTTAAATACCAAGAAGGGTTCCCAGCATTCCCCTGAGTCCTTAGAAGTTGCCATGGCGTTCTCGTGATGGTGGGCGTTGACAGTGGGCGGTTCGAGGACGCTGTGTTCCGGCTGGTCTGGTGCGCTCCTGGTCTGGTGCGCTCCGGCTGCGTGACCCCAGCGTGCCTGTAAAATTTACAACACAGTGTTTAGAGACAGGACCCAACAGGCACACAGGAGGTAGATGGAGGGATGTTTGCCCTCAGTTTGATAAAACAAGATTTTTAATACTTATACATATTATTAGAAACAGTAGTTAGTGTGGATTGAAACACACCACCCCAAAATTTAGTGGTAGAGACCCCAGCCATCCTTGTGATTAAATATTGGAGATGGGGACTGTAAAGGTGATTAGGATCAGATGAATTCATGAGAGCCAGGATCTGGTTTTGTGGAATTAGTGCCATTGAAGAGGAGACAGCAGAACTTGGTCTGTGTCCCTGTCTGTGCACATAAACACAAACACCAAGGAAGGCAGCTGACTGAACGCTGGGAAGAGAGCCCCTACCAGGACATAACAGTCAGCACCTTTGACCCTGAACTTTCCCATCTCCCTAGCGGTCAGAGATGCATTTCTGTTGTTGAAGCTACCCATCTGTGGCATTTTGTCTTGGTACTTTATTATGCCAGCCAGAGCAGGCCAAGGTAACACCTAGACTTAACATAACTAAATCTTGGCTTTACTTCATACACACAGGATTATATAATAGTGCGTAGACTACACATTGTATATACATTTAGGTGTAACTTTTACTCTAACTTAAAAAGTAAAATGGTAGAACGTGTCCTTAGCATGAATGAGGTTCTGCATTCAACCTTGAACATAAAATATAAAAATAAAACCTAAATATATAAAACAATATGACAAAAATGAAGTTATCATTGAATGTAAAATTATTTCCCAGTTCAATAAAAATTGGTTATATTCCTGGTTCAGAGGACTTGGATCTTGGAACCCTTGCCAGGGCCCCTGCATCAGTGAGGCTGTGCTAGACTCAACAGGCAATGACTGTGTCAAGGAAGCATCCGCTTTAGCACAGACAAGCCTCAGACTCTGTATTTCATTTTCTCTTATTTTTTGTCTTTCTCCCTAGACTAGAGTATCAACATTCCCTCCAAGGGCACACCCCCAGTGGCCCAACTTCCATTAGGCCACATCTCTTAGACAACTTCTAATACCCTATAAAGCCACTGAGAGCAAATGGGTCAGTGTGACCTGGGTTTAGTGAAACCAGCAATCCATTGAACATGAAGGTGGTACTTCATCTAGCTGAGTGGTTCCATGGCTACAGTCCTACATGAGACCTGGAATCCAATCCTTAGTACCAAAAATAAATAAATAAATATATTTTTTTAATGAGGGCTGGAGAATGGCTCAGAAATTATGAGCATTGGCAGCTCCTCCAAGCAAATACGGGTTCAATTCCCAGCACCCACATGGCAGCTTTCAAACATCTGTAACTCCAGTTTTAAAGTATCTGACGCCCTCTTCTGACCTCTGTGGGTACTGCATGCCCATGGTACACAGACATACGTGCAGGAAAGAGCACAACAAACAAAAATCAATCAATCAACCAACCAATCAATCTAAAACAAATTAAAATGACTTGAATCCTAAAAAGTTTAAATCAGGAATTGGAGGAAGGCAGTCTATAGGCTCTTTCTAACGACCCCTGTCTTCCACTGCTAGGTACTGTCTTCCCTCATGGTGCTAAGGTGGCTGTCACATCAACTGGAACCCATGAGCCAGGAAAAGAACCAACAGCGGTGAAAACCTGTTTGGGCTCCAGCAGTTCCCTGTGGTAGAGCCATGTGTTGTGCTGTGCTGTGCTGTGCTGTGCTGTGCTGTGCTGGCCAGGGTGTGAACTGCTGGGATAAGCAGCAGCAGCAACAGCAGCAGCAGCAGCAGCAGTAGCAGCAGCAACAACAGCAGCAGCTCCCTTAGATCATCTGAGCTATGGCACTCAGATCCTGGGGAGTGAGAGAGGAGCAGGAGGGACCCAGGAGTCCTACTAGAGTTTAGAGAGCCCCAAATCTCTATGTAGCAGTTCATTTTAATATCAACCTCTCAGTTATATTCAAGCCTACAAATCCTGAACTGTGATCAGGGACATGGGCATAGACAAGTAGCATTTTCAGATTTTTTTTTGTGTGTGATGGTGATGGTTTTAGTGTTGTTGATGATGGTGTGTGTGTGTGTGTGTGTGTGTGTATGGTATGTCTGTGTATGTATCTGTGAGTGTGTGTATGTGCATCTGTGTGTTATGGAACATGTGTGTGGGTGTGTAGGTATATGGACCCATGCACACGTATACAAAGGGCAGAGCAGGACATTGGCTGTCCTGGATCACCTCCACCTTATTGCCTTGAGTGAGACAGGCTTCCTCACTGGATCGGAAGCTCGGCTTGCAGTCAGCCAGTGAGCTCATGGGAGTTGCTTTCCTCTGCTCCCCAGTTGGTGTCAGAGACACACAAGCCACAGCCAGCTTTTTCTGTGGGTGCCGGGGACTTGGACTCAGGTTGGCACATTATACAAAGCAGCTGCTCTTTCCCACTCAGCCTTCTCCCTGTCCAGTTATTGACTTCTTCATGTGAGCCAGGGACTGGGACAAGGCCTTTGGTGTGACTTGCTTGTGCTGTAAAGATGAACATGCCCGTGTGGAGATCACCAGCCTCCTACAAAGGCCTGGAGTTTTTCCAGCAAACCAGCTTAACTTCCCCCCTTACTTCTGCTAGCATAAATTAAGGCCGTAGATTGTACTCTATAAAGTCTGCACACTGCTGTTCACCACTGTAGAAGTCGGTCTCAAAGGCATCGATCTTGGAGTCCATCCAGAGGACTCTGCTTTGGAAGAGCCTTAAAGATATTGATTAGTTTTTTAATGTAGAGTAAAGTCACAGGCCCAAGAGCTGAGGGTTACCTTTAAGGAGTGGTTCCAGGCAATGGATGCATTTTAACCAAGCTGCCCTGTCCTGCACTGGGATCATTTACTGGGCTTATCCATCTCCAGGCCTCCCTAAGAGCAGCACCCACCTCTATCTAGACCTTGTACCTGGGGCATACATGGTTTACACTAATTGCCATAATGGAAATGTAATGAACAAGTTGCCTGGGCCATCGACTTGGAGTGACCCGTGGCTTGAGCAGCCTCTCTCCGAGCTGTGCCATACAGAGAGCTCTTATGGAAACTGGGCATTGGGGAACAGACATAGGGTATGCTCTCGGTGAAGCCAGAGGCAAAGCTGAAGGGATGGAGACTGGGATCCAAACACTGGAACACCCCAGGGAAGCTCATGCACACTCTGTAAAATGGAGACCAGAATGCAGATGCCCTCTGGACAGGCCACAGACAAATGCAGGTGCTAAAGGGCAGAGCATGATTATTTCATGTTAAAACCCAGGCTTTTATAACCTCTTTGCTCCCCTCTGTGGATGAAGACAGAACTGAGAGCAGCTTTTACTCTGTAAATGCCAAAGCAGGAACAAAGAGCCTTCTCTTTTCTTTTACAATTTCATTATTATACTCTAAGTGTCTCATGAACTTTCTTGTTAAAAATATTTTTAATAGATATTATTTTTATATGTGTGCATTATATAATATAAATAATATAATATGTATATTATGTATTATAATAATTTATTATATTATATACGTATTTGCTGATTCAAAACCTTCCATACTTAAGTCTAAGATGTTCCAAATGCACACTGGGTCCTCCCTCTAAAATTCCAAGTCAGGTCTGAAGGGTAAAGTGGAGTAGGCAGCCATCTTGCTGTAGCTTAGCTAATGACTCCCTCTGCACTGGAATCTCCCACAGACAAAAGCAAGGCCAGCTAGGCAAGAGGTGTGGAAACAGGCCGTGTGGAGGGGGTGAAGGAGTGAGGAGGGGTGAAAGGGTGCAGTGGGGGTGAAGGGTGTGGCAGGCTGAAGGGTGCCATGGGGTACCTCCCTTTCTGTCCCATGACACTGAGCCTGTAATACAGACTGTAGTAATTAGTAGAGGCTCTACAGATGGGCTCAGCTTAGGCAGTCTCCTTCTTCAGGCTGTGTGTGCCCTGCCACAGAGGAAGTTCCCTGGGCTGTCTTCTGCTTCCATTCCCTCCCCTGAGGGCACTCTCCTGTGCTGGCCTAACACAGATGATGGCTGAGCAAAGAATATGGGAAACTGCCATGCAGTTTGGGTTCAAATGCCTTGAGTTCTCTGAACTTCACTTTGTCATCTGTAAGGCTGGCTGGCCCGTTCATTTCTACCTGCAGGATGAAGTGAATGAACTCACTCAGCAGAGTGCCATCTGGGAAGGGTCCAGGATGGTGCTCAGAGCACAGTACCCTACAGAAAAGTGTTTGCTCTGCTCCAAGGAGACAAGAGTCTTCCATGAAAGGGCAGCCAGGCTGCACATGGGGCTGAAAGGAGGTGGTTGGTGCTTCCTGTTACAGAAATGTGCTTCCCTTGTAGGAAATTTCCATTTTCTAATTAGTCTTGCAAGCCCCTGAATAGTCTAAAGAAAGAGAGTATTTCAAATTATAGGTAACTTGCTTTTTGGGGGTGGGGGGGAAGGAAATTAAATATATAAATGTACCTTTAAATAGAGGTTAATTAACTGGCAATTTAGAACATGGAAATCAGAAGGGGGGGGAAAAAAGAATGGAAGATTTTGAGGTAGTCAAGCTGAAAGACTTGGAGCTGAATTCCAGCTCAGCAGTCCTTAACTGTTTCATCTCTGGAAGTCTCCACCTCCTGGCATTCAGAGTGTGCCAAAGATACATGTTCCTGTCTCTCAGGGAAGCCATGCAGATGAACTAGGATGACCTAGAACAACCAAGGCCACAGAGTGCTCAGGGATGAGTCCAGAGATGTTGATATTTAAATTTGGAAACACATCCGCCAAGCCCATGTGGGGAGACCTTAAGTATTGGGTCTAGGACCTGGTAGCTTCATTATGTGCAATTCTACCTAGCTGTGTACTCTGATTTCCCAGCCTCCACCTGCCCAGGTAGCAAGCAGCACTAAAAAAGAGAATAAATATATAGGAAGGCTGAGTCGCTTGGGGTCCTTCCAGTGAGGGACAATTGCTCTAGGCGTAAGTGATCTCTATATCACAGAGGACTGTATCACCATCTGTTGCCATGGTTAACATCTGTGTGATCATCTCCAAAAGATGCAGGTAAGGCTGGATGTGCCTGTGGCCCAGAGGAAAAAGATCTCAAGTGGGGCATCACTTCAAAGCATTTGAAAATGTGTCTCAAGCAGACTAGGAAAAAGAGGCCCAGATCCTCACTTGGGACCTGCAGAGGCTGTGAGAGGCTCTTTACTGTGGAGGAAAGTGTTGGGTTGCTCCTATGCAGTGGAGAATAAAGAGCAAGGCTGACTTTTGACAAAGGAGGTCAGCAACACTAGACTGCCAGAGAAGGAGCAAACGGACACACCATGGGACAGGCGTGCACAAGCATCCTAGTACAGAAGGCAGGTGGTCCGCAATCATGGGGTTCCGTGATTGGCTGCAGGAGCCGGAGGCTTGCGTTCTAATTCAGCTCTGACTTATTGCTTGAGGGTTCTTCAGCTTAACCTGAAAATGTCTTCTAAGTAAAAGATGCCATGCAGCAATCTGAGGGTAACTATGTCAGTACGTAGGAGGCCCTTACAGACTGCTGGACACACCACAAGATTTTGATGTCTGGCACCATCAAACACATTCCTTGAAAACAACTTCATTCCTGCAATTCTGGTCATGGAGGGCTGAGTCGATTGATACCGTCATGTTTTCATTAAATATGCATTTACTGAGCGATTGATACATGATCAGTGATGCTTTTATGTAAGACTCTAACCAGAGGCACCTGTAATTTCACCAAACACCCGCACCCGGCTCACATAGCACACCTGGGCTTGTGTTCTTAGGCCCCCACTGTCAATAATTCACCTACTTAGATGTTTTAATTTTGGGTGATCTGAGTGGTGAAAGGTGGTAACCAGATTTTCAGTTCTGGAGAGCAAGAACAAAGAGCCTGCCTTAATATTCTTGTAGCTGCTCTGCTCCTTTGTTCCAAGGATTGCCCACATGACTATGTATCCCACCTTTTCAATGGGTTTTTCTGGTTTTTTTTTCTTTGATTTATATTAAGTTGAATCTGTCAAACTTTGTACTTTAGATCGATAGCACTTGCTAGCTAAGTTGGATGGTGGGAGGGTCCTTTCTCAGTTTCAGACTTGTTCGGTTTTCACAATTGAACATAAATCTTGCCTTGTACCAAAGGGAGGAGACTCTGCTCCACTCTGACTAGATGACTTTATCCCTCTGTGTGGATAACTTGTTAGAAAGAGATGCCTGCCTACTTGTAGATATATGTGCCATGTATCTCAGTATCCACTGTTCTTCTGCACCGAGTGTCTTACATCCAATCAAAACTCAAGATCAAGAAAAAGAAAGGAAGGAAGGAGGGAGAGGGAGAGAAAGAGGGGCAGGGAGAGGGAGAGGGAGAGAGAGGGGGCATGGAGAGGGAGAGGGACAGGGACAGGGAGAGGGAGAGGGTGAGGGAGAGGGTGAGGGAGAGAGACAAGGACAGGGAGGAAGGGAAAATCAAGGAAGAAAGAATAGCACCAAGCAATTGAAATCCTGTTTTAGATATGTCCCGATGCCTGAACTGCCAAACAGGGACTTTAAAGAAAAACAGGAAACAAGGTGAAAGGTTGGCCCTTCTAAAAGTAACTAAAAGCCAATAAGTTGTGACCAATGGTTCTTATCCTTGCCTACCTAGCACTAACTAAATGTGTCCTGACCTTGGGCTCTACTTACATTCTGTTGATTATATTTGTTTCGGGCATAGTCAAATTCCACCTCAGGCTTGAGAACCTAAAACAGAGAGTGAAGAAATGTAACCAGCAGGGCGGAGAGTTAGGACATTACCTTGACCGTGACTTGGGCAACTTATAAAAGGATGAATTTCATTGGGCATCCGGCTCCAGAGAGGCAGAGTCCATGGTGGCGAGGGAAAGCTTGGGGGCTGGAATAGCTGAGAGGTAGCACCTCCAACACACTCGGGAGGCAGCGTGCTGGGCGTGGTCAGAAGGGCTTGAAGCCTCAAAGCCCATCCCTGTGACATATCTACTCCACCTCCTAATCTTTCTCAAACAGTTCCACCGACTGGGGACCAAGTCTTCAAATATATGTGCCTATGGGAGCCATTCTCAGGTGTGGTTTCTGTAAGTCATTCAAACCATTTCTTATTGTTAATTTTTTTCTGTCTTGACTTTTCTTACTGATTCTATTTTTGGTTTGGTCAGTATAACCAATCTCGTAGTTAGCTGACCTCCCTGGGATGAAACTCGGGAAGAAAGTGAAACGCGCTCATTGGAATAGGAAACCTCGACTCTCGTGCCTTAGCTATGCTATCCGAGCAGCAGATGCTCTGAGGGATGAAGCCCTTAAGGGGATCTCTGGCACTTGCTAGACAGAAAGCCTCACCTTGGTGAGCTCCAGGCCAGAGACTTTGTCACCAGGGAAGAGTGCATGGTACATGAAGATGGACACCTAAAGTTGTCCTCTGGCTTTCGTATGCAAGGACAAACATGTGCACGCACACCAGTGCCGACACATGCACCTACATATGCATGAACACGCAAATACGCATGTGCACATGTGCATACACACACGCACACGTGTACACACACACACACACACACACACACACACACACACACCAGAAAGCATCATAAACTTAGTTAAGTGGAGAGAACTATATTGTTCTGTGAAACAAAGAGAAATAGTTCATTCTAGGCTAGTGCTGCAAAAATGAAACATTGCCTAAACTTGTTACTGTAAGTATCATCAAGTACATTATAAAAACAAAATTTCAGTTCAGTATCTATATCAATTTCTCCACAATTAGGCATGCATATTTTTCCTCATAGTAAATTAAGACAGATGAGGGGCACTACGTTTCTCTGGAGCATTGTCAAAGCATTGTTAACATCTGTTGAACGCACCAGTAGTGTGAGTGATGATTTCCTTAAGTTCTTACTGTAAACGTTTCTGATGTTCATTCTTTTGTGAATAAGCAAAGGTGTTGGGAGATGCAACAAGTTGACTCCACAATGATTGGGCTCTTCCCTTCTGGCCTCCCTGTCTTAAACAAAAGTCCTGTCAGCCAATCAAAGGGCCAGATGCTTCTCCTGCCAGCACCGGTGGTTCTGTGTACTCCACAACTGCCTTGAGGAAACTCCACAATGTTCCCAGCTGATTGGGCCACCTTCTAAAGGCACTGTCGCCGCAGCCAGGACTATTTCAGACAGTTCGATATCACAAGCTTTGAATTCTAGATGACCCTGCGTCCTTTTCTCTCTGTGCCAGAGGTAGGGCTCTTCCCTTCATGACCTGGCAGAGATAGTGCCAATGGAACAGGACCATGAACCAACCTTCAATTTTATTGGAGGTTTGCTGTGACTAACAACCCTCACTCCTCTGATTGCATAAACAAGTGGTTTGGATCACTTAGCCAGTTGCATCACTTCTCCTGTGCGCCTCCCCTGGTGTGGCAACATTATGCCACAAAAAAACTGGTCTTCTCTGCCTGTTTTTAGGAGAGTGAGCTGAGGTGAGAACATGAAGAAAGAAGAAAGAAGAAGCAAAGACAGTGGAACAGCAGCAGAGGTGAAAGCGTGGCAGTCACAGCTCAGCAGATTCATGTTGAGGGGTAGAAATGGCAGAGGTGGCCAGATGATTGGGGAAGGGGAAAAGAGGGGCAGAATCAGGTATGGGAGGAGATGGAGGAGATGTACAGAGGGTCAGGAAATTGAATGGAAGTATGTTGCAATGGGGATGGGGAACTGGGGGTAACAATCAGAAAGTCCCAGATGCCAGGAAAGCAAGAGGCTCCCAGGACCCCATGGGGATGACATTAGCTGAAATACCCCACAAAGGGGAGGGAGAACCTGTGGAGACCATATCCAGAGGTTAGGCATGACCCCCCAGTTGAGGGATGGGACCACCCACCCATCTCCAAAATTTTAACCCGGAATTGCTCATGTCTAAAGGAAATACAGGGACAAAGAGTGGAACAGAAACAGAAGGAAAGGCCCTCCAAAGACTGCTCCACCTGGGGATCCATCCCACATACAGTCACCAAATCCAGACACTATTGCTGATGCCAAGAAGAGCTTGCTGACAGGAGCCTGACACATCTGTCTCCTGAGAGGCTCTGCCAGATCCTGAGTAATACAGATGTGGATACTCACAGCCAACCATTGGATTAGCACAGATACCCCAATGGAGGAGTTAAGGAAAGGACTGAAGGAGCTGAAGGGGCCTTATCTGGCATCATTGGGAGGGGAGGCCCTTGGTCCTATGAAGGCTCGATACCCCAATGTAGAGAGAGGTGAGGCAGGAGTGGGTGGGNGGGTGGGGGAACACACTCATAGAAGTGGGGTAAGAGGGGATGGGATAGAGGGCTTGCAGAAGGGAAATCAGGAAAGGGGATAACATTTGAAATGCAAACAAATAAAATATCCAATTAAAAAAAAAAGAGAGAGAGAGAGAGAGACAGGCGAACAGTCCTCAACAGTAGACAGGGAAGGAACCAGGATGGTGAGGGCAAAGGGACACTGGAGTCAGCAAAGAGAAACAGCAGGCTCTGGTAACTGCAAGTGTTCCAGAACTGCCACGCTTTTATAGTTAAAGGTCTCAGACAGCCCAGGCCCAGGAGCTGCAGCTTTCACAGCTGACAACAAACTAAAGAACCCTGATACCTGGGTTTGCTGAGACACTGCAGAGCTTGCTACTGCCAAGGTCTAAGGCAGCCTGACTCCCTGACTCCACAAGAACCACAGAGCTAAGAGTTCATCTACCCGAGGCCTCCGCGGAAGCCACAACACTAAGTCCTGCTTGCTCTTGATCTCACACATCAGGTGCTACTGCTCACTCTTAAAAGTTCCAAGGAATGTGCCACCACATACCAGCAGCACTTGAAGAGCTTCTCTTTGCCTACCTACTATTTCTATCTGGGTAGAGCCAAGGACCCAGACGTTCAGTTGGTAAGAGCATCAGTGTCAGACATGACATGTCAATAGCCACATACCTGGGAAGCTCGGGTCTGCATCAAGAATTTTAGTTTTGTTTTTTTTTTTTTTTTTCATTTTTATTTGTTAGCTAATTTCTTATCTTAGGACAAAATCCTTACCAGAAGCAAGTTAAGGAACTAAGGTTTGTATTGGGTCAAGGTTTTAGGGGATACCGTTTATCATGGAAAGGAGGTCATAGAGACAGGACTATGTGATAGCTGGCTTTAGGGATACATGTGAGAGATGTCACAGGGACAGGAACATG
This sequence comes from Mus pahari, assembly GCF_900095145.1. Taxonomy (NCBI): domain Eukaryota; kingdom Metazoa; phylum Chordata; class Mammalia; order Rodentia; family Muridae; genus Mus; species Mus pahari. Next base: position 91,745,180 of record NC_034593.1, on the reverse strand, counting down.
AGGCACTCACTGGTCACCTTGTGCCCGGTAGCATGGAGAGATAAATGCTGGGGCTCAGCTTGGTTTGTCCATTCTCCTTTTCTATTCACTGGGGACTTGCCCGATGGATAGTACCACCCACATCCAGGGTGGCTCCCCCTTTCCTCAGTTAAACCTCTCTAGAAATGCCCTCCCAGAGACAGCCATGTTGATTCAAAACCTGGTCAAATTGTCAGTCAAGGCTGACTATCAGACCAAGCTTCAGTTCTACTGAAAACCTTACATCCCTCTATTTATTTATTCATCATTTTAGTCTCTCCGCCTGGATGTTTTTTACATCCTAGCTGATAGATGGGGCGATTTAGGACTGAAGAGAAGTTGCAGGAAGGACGTGGAGGACTGTGCGTACTAGCCAGTTTTGCTGTGTCATGTTTAATCTCTGTAATGTATAGAACTGGGCCATGGTGATATTCCACTGAAGCACCTTTCCCAGCCTACGTATTCCACCCTCTACCTCAGAAGGTTTTTAAGAACTTGTGTAGATATCTGAGACCTGAAAATAGACCCCCCCCTAAAACAACAAAAGTAACATATACTTTTGGAAGGGGGCAGCATAGTGAAATGCCAAAGGAAACACATTTAGTCTATGGTGGTTAGTGTTGTCAACGTGACAAAATCCAGAATCATCGGGGAGATGGGTCTCTGGGCACACTTGTAGAGGGCTATCTTGATTATATTGAGGCAGAGAAGATCTGCCCACTGTGGGTGGCACCATTCCCTTGGCAGGGAGACTCTGTGAACAGTGAAGGGGAACTAAGTTCATGCATTCATCCCTCTCTGCCTCTTGATTGTGGATGTGACATGACATGACCAGCTGCTTGTAGTTCCTACTGCCTGATAGAGATTGACTTGACCTTAAAAGTTGGCCAAAATAAACCCTTTCATCTTTAAGTTGATTTTGTCAGGATATTTTATCAAAGCAACAGGAAGAGTTCTGAGCCAGCCTCAAGTCTGAGAACAAGCCTCAAGACAGAGAACAATTGAGATGGGCACAGAATTAGGATGTTTAATTCTCAAGCTGTGACAGAGTGTCTAAGCTTTCAAGTTTTCCTCAGGTGAGAAGACGGAAGCGGTGGCTCCCAGGCTCACTTTGTTCCTCCGTGTCTCCATCCATGTAGCCCCTGTCCTTCAGGAACAGAGCAGGTTCACCTTAGTCTGTTTGATCCATTTGGATCTCTGTTTTGTTTGTTTAGAAAACGCATTCTCTGCTTACTGTTAGAAAGCAGCTGATGCACTCCAACTTCATCATTTTCTTAATGAGTACCCTGAGGCTCAAGGAATTTCAATTAGCTGGCCAAAGTCTCCTGACTCACTAAGAAAGCAAGGCTTTCAGAATTCCATGCAGGTTTCTGTCCATTTATGCATGGCAGCAAGTGGATTCTGAAACACACAAGAGGCTTGCATAACTCCTATGAGTTGTCATTACCTCATTTCCTTGAGAATAACTTGACTTTGGGGCAAAAGAGATGGCTCATTGGTTAAGAGCAGTTGTTGCTCTTTAAAAGGACCTGGATTTGAGTCTCAGAGCCCACACAGTGGCTCACAACTGTCTTTAACTCTGGGTCCAAAGGATCTGACACCCTTTTTCAGTCCCCGCTGCTACACACACACATGGCGCACAGACTTCCATGCAGACAAACATACACACCAAGAAGATGACCTGACTTTATCTCAGAGATGCATCGTAGCAGCGCCTCCAGGTTAATATATAGCAGCCTGAGGGGAAACACTGAGCTGGTTTTCCAGGACTGCTTCTGTAGAGATAAGCAGAGAAACAGTAGCTCCCTGTTATAGATTCCAGCTTCATCCGGGCAGGGAGCACTAGGTTCGGTAGACCTGAAGGCTGCTGCTCCCTGCTTTAACAACCAGAAATCTCTGGAAGTTTTGTTTTGTGAGAATTTGCAAACAGATCAATAGTTAAAGATTTATTTAAGTTGGTTTCCCTGAAAAACATCTTTCAAAAGAGACAAAACAAAGCTGAAATCGCTTTAATGGCTCGCAGTGCACTTTCTCTTAGGAAAACAGTTTGGGGAGCAGGAGAACAAGATTCAACCTTGTTACAGCCAAAGTCTGATTAAAAGTTTCTAGAACCCCAAAGAAAATCACTTATAAAGAGCACAAAAAAAGAGCATCCATTTAAAAAAAATTAAGAAAGTAATCTGAAAGTTCAAGTTTGAAATGGGCCTGTCATAGGATAGGTGATGAGTCTCAAATAAGCTCTGGAACCCAGGAATATTGCCATCGCTTTTGTGGGTGTGATATGTTAAGGACCCTGGTCAAGGGACACCATCTTGATATGGGATAATGCAGGATTATCTGAACAGATCTTAAACGTAAGGAAAAATGAGAGAGGGGTGGGATTGCAGTTTTATAGAGGAAGAGAAGGCTGTGTGACTACAGTACCAGGAGCAAGGGATGCTAGCAGCCACGGGGACATGGAAGAGGCTTTGCTGGAGTTTAGATGGTAACTGTCTCCCGAAGGGACGTGTGTTAAAACTTGCTCTTTTGGATGAGACTTCTGGAAAACAGTGAAACCTTTGAGAGGTAAGGCGGGACCTTTTGCAAAGTCCTTGTGACAGCACTGGAGTGAACTCAAAGGGTGCCTCAGCACAAGACCCTGAAGACATTTCTAGGGAGTGACAAACTGAGAGGAGGGAGAGCCCTCTCCAGAGTGGGAAGCACGTTGGCAGTGGTCCAGACACAGAGTCGGTGGAAAGTACCGCGCTGCCCTGTCTTTGCTTCTTGCTGGTAGGATCTGGGTGCATCTATTCCACTGGAAGTCAGAACCCAGCTTCTCAGCCATCCAACACAGGCTGGAGACCAGTAGCTCCCTGGGAATCCTGCCCTTCCGTGAGTGACAAGAATTGCTGATACATCCACTTTCATGGGTTGAGCAGCGACCAGGTTCTCAAGTCAGCATCTCTTTCTTTTCTGCTCCCTAGCTCAACATGAAAGAAAGAAAGAAAGAAAGAAAGAAAGAAAGAGAGAGAGAGAGAGAGAGAGAGAGAGAGAGAGAGAGAGAGAGAGAGAAAGAAAGAAACTCAGGAAGTTGCAGCAGGAGGATTGTTGCAACCTA
>NC_034593.1:91709591-91741180 GCF_900095145.1 Mus pahari | reverse complement strand
ACCTCCAGATGGTGCCACTCCCTGGTCCAAGAATATACAAACCATTACAACTTGTAACTCCAGCTCCATGGCATTTGACACGTTCTTCTGCATCCGACACAGGTGGTACACATACATATTCACAGGCAAAACACTCATACACATGAAACAAAAACAGTTTTTAGAAGGTTGCACACATTTGCTTTATGCCCTGTGTCTTAATAACTCACATTGGTGTTATGAAAAGACCCACACTGGCTAAAGTGATGCCAATTTGACACAAGCTATAGTAACCTGTGTGGCGGAAACCTCAGTTGAGAAAATGCCACAGTAAGATCTGGCTGTAAGCACACATGTAGGGCATTTTCTTAAGTGATGATTGATGGAGGAGGGCCCAGCCCATTGTGCTGCTGGTCCTGAGGGCTATAAGAAAGCAGGCTGAGCAAGCCAAGGGGAGCAAGCCAGTAAGCAGCACCCTTCATGCCTCTGCATCAGCTCCTGCCTCTAGGTTCCTGCCTCAACTTCCTTCAATGGTAGAGTGTGACCTGGAGGTGTAAGCAGAATCAACCCTTTTTTCCACAAATTGCTTTTGGTCATGTTTCATCAGAACAGTAGTAACCCCAACTAAGAGAATATCTCATAGAAACAACTTAAGGGAAGAAGGTTTGTGTGACTCATGGTTCGATCTATTTGCCCCATACAGTTGAGCAGAACGTCTTGGCAGTGGGAATCTACGGCAGAGAATAGCTATTCACATCATGAAAGTCAGGAAGCAGAGAAAAATAGGAAGTGGCCAGGGATAATGTACCCACAAGATCTTACCCCTGGTGGACTCTTCTCTTTAACTACATCCAACCTCCTAAATTTCCCAGAGCCTCCTAGAATGGGACTACCAGCTGAGGACCAAGTATCCAAAACATGAGTCTATAAGGGGAAACTTAGAATTCAAACCACAATACCTTGATACTCTGTTACTCTGTGGGAGACTGGGGTTAGAGGCATGGGCTAGTTTTGCTGATGTAGAAAAAAAAAATTCAAGGAGGCTGGAGAGATGGCTCAGTGGTTAAGAGCACTGACTGCTCTTCCTAGAAATTCTGAGTTCAATTCCCAGCAATCACATGGTGGCTCCCAACCATCTGTAATGGATTCTGCTGTATCTGAAGACAGCTACGGTGTACTTGTATACATTAAATAAATAAAAACTAAAAAAAAAAAAAATCAAGATTGCAATGCATTTGGGCTACAGCGGGAACATTACTGGCTGCTTTTGAGTCAGTTTCACAGTGGAAATTTGGATCAGAGAGTAGCTGAGTGGTAGTGGACAGATTTTAAAAATTGACCATTGACCAAAAGCAGAACAGATATAAAGATGTGTCTAAGAAAGATGCAAGTGCTAAGAAGAGATAAAGAGCAGGCAAGCAATCTGTGGTGGGACTATAGGACAGATGCCAGAGTCCATCACAAAACTCCCCAAGGCCATCCCCCCCTCCATGCTGATCCAAAAGACAACAATGCTAATCGGTTTCAAAGGCCTTTTTTTTTTCTTCTCCATTATGATGATTAAACTATAGTTTCTCACATGCTGTGATTCACCCCCAACCCAAAAGAGCCCCTGGATGGCCCTGCATACCCAGGGCCATCTCAGGAATCGTTCCTCTGGGATATTTATATTTGTCCAGTCTCATACTGCAGCTGTGGTTTAGGCAGGCCCTCAACAGCAGCACCAGTGGCAGACCTTGGCTTCACACAGGTGGCGTTGGTCTGGCAGGCATGTAGTATGCAACTATTTATGATTTTACAGATTCTTCTCCAGGAGAACTTTTCAAAAGGAAAGAGGAGAGTGAGGCTTACAGTCCCTGTCACAGACCCTGAGTGACACATGGGACTGTGGGCATGAAGCCAAAGTTCAATCGGAGATCCCAGGAAGTGAGAAAAGCACATTGGTTTCTCATACCCTAACAAAATACCCGAGACCTTGCCTTATAACAAGGTTGGTTTGGGCCATAGATTTAGGGGCTCAGGACAATGATCAAGCAGATTCACTGCTTTGGGGGAGGTCTCTAGTTGGAGTACCAGAGGCCATGGCAGGGGCACATGGTAAAATGATGCTATTCACTTCACAGCCAGAAAGCAAGAGAGAAAGTGGAAAATGTGGGTGTCTCACAGCTCCCCACCATTATACCTCCTGAATGCTCCAAGGCCTCCTGGTGGCACCACTGTGGACATCAAGTCTTTAACGTGAATCTTTGGGACATAGTCCACACTCAAAGTGTAGCATTCTGCCCTCCATCTCCCAGGTTCATGTCTGGCATCTCACATTGCAAAAATCCACTCAATCCTCAAGAATCTCTAAGGCCCTAAGTTTTCCAGCATCGTTCATAAGGTGAACCGAGCCATGAGTTCTTGTGGGATGAAACAAGTTATATATCTCCAAGATGCCACAGTGGGATAGACACAGTATGCATTCAGATTGAAAAACAGGAAGACAGTGATGAGAGGTGAGTGAAAATAAGAGCAGACCCCAGAAGAGCAGCACATACACCCTTCTCCAGCATCCACTGCATCATTGGGTCACTGAGCTCCCAGGCCCCAGGCTGCCCTGCCCCTACAGCTTAGCTGCTTGGCACATAAAGGTTCTTTCAGGCTGGTTTGCACATGGCTGAGACCTTGTTCCCATTTGTATGTTGACTTCTTCCCCACCCCCCCAAAGACTGTGTGTTAAAGGCTAGGACCCCAGGTATCAGCAATAAAAACTTGATAGGGGGCCCAGTGGCTTGGCTAAATTCACTTTAAGATATAATAGGTTGTTTTGGTTCAATTGTATAAAAATTTTCAGACTTAAAACATAGAATATAGAAATGTCTAAGTTGAACATTTCTAAGTTCGACTATCTAAGAAATGTCCAGAGAACGCAGGTGAAAAGGTTAAATACCCTGTGTGGCATTTGCTCCCCCACATTCTCTTATCTTTTACCCCATTCTCCAAACCTGCCCGCCCTCCCTTCTCTTCTCTCAGAGCCTGGGTTTCTTGTAATGAAATCTAACCAAGTTCAACTTCAAACTTACTTCTATGATTCAGGTACCAAACCATCACCACATTCAAAACATTCCAATTAATTTTTCCAGCAATTTTCAGTATAATGGATAATTAGTAAAACTATCAGCTCTGGTTTATTGCAAATATTAATTCATTTATTCAGTACACTCATGATGAATTATGCCTTAAGCACCATACTAGATGCCAGGAACATAACAGAGAATGTAATAGACTCAGTCCTTACCTTATTTACTGATTAATCAAGGAGATAGGGACAAAAATGACCAACTGTGGGAGGTGCCAGGACAGACGAGGCGCCTTGGAAGTGGTACTTGTGTATCCTGACTAAAAAAAGCCTTAACAACAGAAGAACAAGGCCAATAAAATATGGGTGAGTGATTTGAACAGACACTTAGCAGCAGAAGGAATACAAATAGCCAACATGTGAAGAAATGTTCAATATATTTAGACATCATGGAATCATTCCCAGAATTCAGGAGGCTCTAACAGAAGGATTGCTGTTTGAGGCCGGCCTGCCCACAGAGCAAAAGTGCATCTCAAATAAACAAACAAACAAAATACACATTGACCTTTCATCTTAATAGAATAGCTGTTTTCAAAATAAATAAATAGATGCTGGGGAGGATATAAAAAAAAAAAAGAAATCTTATACATTGTTGGTGGGAATACAAATTAGTCCAGTCATCCAGTCAGTGTGGGAATTGGTATGGAGGTGTTTCAAAGCACTGACAGCAGACCTGACATATGACCCAGCCACCCTATTACTAGGTGTATAAAAGGAGAGGTGCGTGCGTATCTGTGTTTACTGTTCACAACCAGCCTAGTGCCAATCAATAGATGGGTGGACAAAGATATGTTACCTTATTTATCATACGAAAGAACACAGTGTGTTCTTACAGAAAATTGGATAGAAGTGAAGGAAGTTGTGTACAGTGATATAAGCTAGACATAGAGGAATGCGATTTGCTTTCTCTAGTATGTAGAAACAAAAGAAAGTAGACAAACAGCTGGTGATAGAAGGACTTGCCTTTAATCCCAGCACTTGGCAGGCAGAGATATGCAGATCTCTGTGGGTTCCAGGTCTACAAAGTGAGACCCTGTCAAAAAACCCCAACCTAACAACCAAACACACAAACAAACAAAACAAACAAACAAACAGACAAAAATAAACAACCCCCCCCCCCACAGAAGCCCTGAAAGTAGACATGGGACTATTAGGGAATGGAAAGGTGACCAGGGGAAGGGTACAGGAAAACAGACAAGAGACAAGGAAGAAGGGAGGAGGGGCGTGAGCAAGACACAATATACACATGTGGAAATGTCACAGGAAAGCCAGTGAGTCTGAGCAATCTGTAAACATTAGGTTTTTAAAGTGGCACTTGCATTGTAAAAGGGAAGTGGAGCTGGTGGGAAGCAAACTCCACGTGTACACAGAATCTGGGTGGAGCACGGTGGGAGGAGTGGGATCGTAGAAAAGGTGGGAGGAACTTGTGATTAAAGAGTAACTGCCGGGGAGGGGGAGGGGCTGGAGAGATGGCTCAGTGGTTAAGAGCACTGACTGCTCTTCTAAAGGTCCTGAGTTCAAATCCCAGCAACCACCCGCATCATTTCTAATGAGATCTGATGCCCTCCTCCGGTGTATGTGAAGAAAGCTACAGTGTACTTACATATAACAATAAATAAATTTTTTAAAAAAAGAAGAAAAAGAAAACAAAAAAGAAAAAAAGGGCAACGGTGAACATCTCTCTTCCCTTTCTTCTATCAAACAGCCGAAAGTATCAGGAGCTAGAGGCCCAGGAACTAAGAAATCTGTCAGGAATGGAGGCTTAACCAGCAGAGGCTCGTAGCTTTAAATGTGAGAACTTCATCTGGCTGCCCTCTGCCCTCTGCAAAGCACCGGAAGCCTTCCTCAATGGAGTGCCTTGGTAGGAATGGCTCTCTGGACTCCTTCCGTTCACTCTGCGTTCACTCCCCATCCTCTTCTCACCAGACTTCTGATGCACCCTGACTTCTGACAGGATGTGAGGCCTTGCCTTTTCCCAGAGTGCTCAGAGGTAAAATGACAGAGAACAGGTGAGAGAGGGCATGTCACAACCTGATCAAGCCAAGGGTGCAGCTTTGAGAAGGGAGTGGCCACTGAACAGGAAAAAGAAGGATGAACAGGGAGTGTCAACAAGTTGGCACAGGCATAGAAGGTTGTCTTAGTCAGGGTTGCAGTTGCTGCTACGAACCACCACGGCCAAAGGAACGTGGGAAGGAGACGGTTTATTTGTCTTGCACTTCCACAGGCGGATGGGCTGTAAATTAACTACCCACAGGAACATAATCTACCCTCTCCTAAGAAAGATGACAAGAAGAAAAAAACATTTCTTTTTTGGTTTTTCCAGACTGGGTTCCTCTATGTAGCTGGGATTAAAGGTGTGTGCCACCATCACCTGCCAAAAAAAAAAAAAAAAAGTTTCTAGTGTACAAAAAAAAAAATCATAAAACAAGGCATATATTTAAAAGACAATATAAATATAATAAATGGTAGGCATAAAAAGAAAAATAGAAGCGCGCGCGCGCACACACACACACACAGAGTGGGGGATGCTATCCCTATGCCCTCCTTCTGTAGACATTTTATTGCAGATAATTTTGTGTTTCGATGTTTTGTCTTTTTAAGAATTACCTAGAGAAACATATCATATTCATGTTTAAAATGATACACGTGGGAGTAGTTGTGATTGTGAGACAAGTGTAAACACACTTCTGCTCTTCTTGTCTTCCAGAGCTTGTAAGACTGCTGGTCTACACCCAGGGCCTTGGCTGGGCTGTAGGAGCGCCCTCTGTCCAGTGCTCTCTGCTGCAACAGTTAAGATCCACCTGCCTCATTGGTCCATCTTCCATGTCCCACCCACACTGGTGCAGGTTCTCTCAATTGCTAACCATAGACTCTTATTTTTCTACCAACTTAAATTGTATTTATTTATTATGTATTTATGTATTTATTTATTTATTTGGGATAAGATCTCAGTTTGTAGCTCTGACTGGCCTGGAAGTTGCTATGTAGAGCAGGCTAGCCTGGAACTCTCAGAGACCTGCCTCTGCCTCCTGAGTGCTAGGATTAAAGGTGTACACCACCACACCCAACCTAATTTTTATTTTCTTGTGTGTGTGTGTGTGTGTGTGTGTGTGTGTGTGTGCTCCATAGCACATGTGCAGGGCAAGCAGAGGGAAATCTTGTGCAGTTGGTTCTCTCCTTTCACCATTATGTGGGTCCTGCAGATCAAATGTAGGCCGTCGGGCCTGTGCTGGAAGCACCCCCCTTCGCTCTGAGCCCTCTCACCAGCTCTTTCTTGTTTTACATGATCCTCTGGGAACTTTAATGGGATATAAGAGATGCTTAAAATAAAGTTAAAAAAACCCTATCAATTAAAAAGAAAATATTCACATTCAAAAGCTTATTTGAATTACTTGTGATCCTGTAACAGCAATGTTGGGTTTAGGTCAAATTAAACGAATTTGAGTTTACAGAGAAGGGACTATTCTTCTCTCTGTTGTGTATGGATTGGATCCTGGAACACGGGTCTCATTTAAAAATACATAAAGTCTGACCTTGATCCTGAAGTTAAATTTCCAATTTTGAAATCTCCCAGACTGTCAGCTTTTCTGAATTTGTTCACATGGTCAAGGGCTCAAGATCCACGGTCGCTTTAGTTCACAAGGTATCATTGCAGCTTGAACATCTCCAATGGCTGCAAAATCCAGAACGCTTTCAGCATGGGCATAAAATCACCAGTAGGTAAGCCTACACTTGACCTTGTGAGGCAGGCTGCTGAAAAGACAATAACCGCCAGGCTGTGTATGAGGTATACAGGAAATACAAATAGACTTCATGCTCAGTTTCGGGTCCCCTCCTAAAACATCTCATCGTGTATACATATATTCCTGAAGAACAATCAGAAACTCTGAAACACTTCTGGTCCCAATGATTTCAGATGAGGGACTCCCAACCCATTCTGCAGCTAAACTTTAAAAATTAAAATTACTGGAGATATTCCTATTTAGAGCCTTTAACCAGAAGCTCATTTACTTCTATATGTCCCCCACGCAGTGAGGGAATTGGAGGTCATGTTTTTAGCTACTCCCTAGTTGAAGGAAAATGGAAACATGGGTCTCAGTTGAATGCGTCAAGCTGTTATGCTGCTACCCAGTGCCAGCTGGGCACCTGTTGGCAGGGCCAGCAAAGAGCTCTGGGGATGAATTCATCTTGCCCTTCTACACTTGACAACAAACAGACTGTCTCTCTCAGACTGTCCTCCCCCTGTGCAAACCACTTCATTACGTGAAAAACCTCTCTGCTTAAGTGATGTTTAGTTATCTGCTTGCATCTTAATATCTAACAAATTAAAAACAAAATTAACACGGAGCCAATATATTTCCATTTATGTTGTTTTAAGAGACAACCATCTCCTTCCAACAGACTGATTTTTTTTTTTTGCCTCAGAAATACAGCTGAAAAGAACCAAGAGAAAAAGAAAACATAACAAAAGACTGACTTCAACATCTCTAATTATCATTGTTACACATTTGTTTTATGCCACAGTCATTTTGTTGCTAAAAATCACCTTCCTTATTCTCCTCCCTCCGGACTTACCTGTCATTTCATCTTCAGCAAACAATATAGCCACCATGGAAGGATGGCAGAAAGAAAAAGATGGTCACCAGGACACAGACGGTGGCAAAGACCACGTCACTAAGAGCGGGACACTGAACAGAGAGGCTAAGAGTGTACCATTAACAGCCCAGCTTCAAGTTCACCATCCATCACCATCTGAAAGGCTACAAGTGCCTCCAGTGGAAACAATGACGACTTTGCTTGCAAAAAGTGCTACACACAGTAAGCCAAAGGGACTGAATAGCATTTAGTGGGTTGTAGAGCATTTAAGGAGATGGGAATTGTCACTAGCCATACCCTAAACTTATAATAAGCATATTCTAAAGTATAGCATCTTTCTAGTCAGAGGCAGAATGGCCATTACATAAGAAATAACCTTCTGCGAAGAAATAACCTTCCGTGGACTGACAAACACAATTCCATTCTCTGGCTCCAAACACAATAGACAAACATTCTGCATGTGCTTGTGTCTGTGGTTGCATTGTTGAGCAATGTGCCTAACTAAGGCACATTGTGTATGTGCCCAGCTAGAGCTTCTAGTTTAAGAGACATGGCAAAGTCCTTACTTTTGCCTTTGTCTGAACCCTAAAATCATTGTGGAACTGGAGACACAAAACATTCATTCTCCTGACAGAGAACCAGAAGACAAAGCTACCAAGCTAATGTGTACTAAGAGAAAGTAGCCCACAGACAGCAGCCTATATCTGCGAGTAGGCTGTGATAGTATACATGGGTGGGAACACACACTTTTGAGAAGTTAGTTACAGTCACTGCTTTGGTATGTGTCTTTCCATATGCTCACTAGCCATTTGGAGCATCTTATTTAACCTCCATTTAGCCTTAGCCCTGTGTGTGTGATGTATATATGTGTAAGGAAGGGTTCTCATGCATGTGTGTACCCCTTTTCCCTGCTGACATTAAACTTTTATGTGGGTGCTGGGGATCCGAACTCAGGTCCTTTATGCTTTCATGACAAGGTCTTTCATGAATGAGCCATCTCCCAGACCTCAGACTTACATTTGTATGTAATGTGGGGTTAGACTCAGTGATCACTTAAAAATATAGTGTTCTTCAAGGCCAGGGAGACTTAGCTGGTAAGGGTGCTTGCCTCCGTGCCTGACCAACTGAATTTGACCCTAGGAATCCATGTGTGGAAGGAAGAGCACTGATGCTCACAAGTTACTCTCCCAGTCTGAGACTAGATAAGAGGTGAGCCTAGGGAACAGGCTAATACTACTGTTCTGTTATAGAAACATAATAATAAAAGGCTTCCTAATGACATGCTCATAGAGTAGAGCCTGGATCAGATCTCACTAGGGACGCTCCCTCTTGCCCTAGATGGCAATTAACCCAGAGCCCCACCACTGGACAGTGTGCAGAGAGTGAGACTTTGGAGCACTTAATCCCAAATGTGATGTCTTCATCAAAGCCCCCCCTAAGACTTAGGGGTCTACACAGAAGAGGAAGCAGGAAGATTTTAAGAACCAGAGGTGATGGTTGACTCCAAGGAAACAGAATATTCCAGACACAACAGGACTGATGTGCATATGAACTCAGAGACTCTGGGTGGCACCCTCAAGGCCTACAGGTTCAAGGCAGATGGAGTCCCAACACTGACAGAGGGAAGTGGATGATACATACTGGCAAAGGAAACATCTTTTCACCAATGGAGTCTCTCTGGGTATCACATCCCAAGGCAAATTTCATACCCAGGAGTAGTTGGCCAACGTCAAACAAACTCAGTGGTATTTTGTAGACTCTCGTTTTGCTTTGTTTAGATTCTTTTTCTCCCTTCTTTTTCTTTCCTTTTTCTTTCGTCTTATTGGCCTTTTGCTTGTTTGATTTCATTTTGTTTGTTTTAAAGAGAGAGAGAGATGGGAAGTATTGAATAAATAGATGTGGTAGTGGTGGGTGAGAAAGAAGCAAATGGGTGATGGAGAGATGGACGATGAAGAGAAGCTGATTGTTTCATGTGCTGTGAAGTGAGGCAGAACAGGAGACTTGAAGGCACTTGGATTGCTGTTCTTGCTCCTTGGAAAATGGTGTTACATTGTCCATCAACAGAGCCAGTAACAAATGCAAGCGCCAGTGGGCCTATGCCTTCTTCCTTTGAGGAAACTAACCACCTTGTGAGTTGCTGTGAATCCCAGAGCTGCATCCTAGCCCAGGAGAAAGAGCAGGACCTGCAGAGTGGAGATCCACCACTGACTGGATGTGTCCTGCTGTGTTGATGTCTCACCATTGGCCAACCTGCCAACCTCTCTAGTTTGCTGAGGTGGTGGCTCAACCATGAGACTGGATGACTCTGTGTTGAATTACAATTTCACTGTGCTGTGTTTAACTTTAGCCAGGAATTTATTCCCTTTGGAATCTTTGGGTTGAACAAACATTTGAAGACACCCGGAGGCCACACCTGCCTCGTGGCCCACCCACAGTGGTAGCCTCTATATTGTGCAAGTGTGTAGTGGAGAGAAGGGAGAAAAAGAGAAGCTGTCTTAGTTTGGCTTTCATTGCTGTGAAGAGACATCATGACCATGGAAACCTTTATAAAAGTAATCTAATCATTTAATTGGGGGTGGTGGCTTACAGATTTAGTCCATTATTGTCATGACAGGGATAATGGCTCATGCAGTTAGGCTTGGTGCTGGAGAAGGAACTGACAGTTCTACATCTTGATTTGAAGACAGCAAGGAGGAGACTACGTACCACACTGGGCATAACCTGAGCATATACCTCAAAGCCCGCCCCCATAGTAACACACTTCCTTCAACAAGGCCACACCTTCTAATAATGTCACTCCCTATGTGTCAAGCATTTACGCACATGAGTCTGTGGGGGCCATATCTGTTCAAACCACCACAGAAGCCAAATGGTTTGAGCACTATTAAGACAGGCGGATCTGGAGACACGATGGTGGAGAGGAATAGCCTGATGTGAGTAGCCCACCCTGCCACCTGAGGCCATGGCGAAGTCCAGCCCTATGCTGTTGCTGAGGGCCATGTCTGGGTCTGTGGTCATGCAGCAGCAGGAATCTGTGTTGATATCAATGTCCACTCCCCATATTGTCACCAAAGGCCATGCAGACATCCTTGATCTGGAATGCTGCCTGGGACCATGTTGATATCCAAGGGCTGCACAAAGCTGTCCTGTCCCCTCACTGGCTGCAGCACACAGGAAAGACGGCCCCGCCCCTTGCTGAACCTCACCCAGGCAGTACAGGGCAGGGGTGTAAGAGAGCCAGCAGGAGGGTGAGAGTGCTCAAGGCTCCATCCCTTGAGGGTCATGAGGTGGCCTCAGGCCCAGAAGAGATTCTTTCCCCATGCTTGCCCATCACCACTCACTTCAGGAGGGAGAGCTGGCCCCTCCCCTCACTGGGTGCAGAATTCTGGAGAGCAGTCTTGCCTAAGCAGCACAGTAGAGCTGACCCTGGTGGTGGGGATACGAGGAAGCTAGCCCCAAGGGCATGAATTGTGGAGAGCTGGCCACGCCCCTGTCTGCTGTGAATGCTGGAGAGATGCCTTCCTCCTCACCTCTCCTCACCTCACCACCTGCAGCAGGTGGACAAGCTGGCCCCAAGGTCATTAGAGTAGAAGAGCTGCCTCTCACCAGCTGTAGCATGTGTGGGCAGCACAGTTGAACTGACCCTGGTAACAAAGGTGTGGGTGACCTGGCTCTGAGGGTATGAGAGTGGATGAGGTGTGTGTGTGTGTGTGTGTGTGTGTATCCCTCCTTGCTGGCTATGGCATTGGGTGAGCTAGCTGGAACAGTGCTGGTGAGCTCACCCTGGTGTAGAAGCTGGAGAGCTGGTGGGCTGAGCAACTCAGTTACAACCCAGGCCCAGATCCAGGGCTTAGAGATGGTCCGCCCCAACATCTACCCCATCTATGAACTGCTGAAGTTCTCGAAGGGTTCAGTCCTGCAAACACAAAATTGCAGGATCTCCATGACACAGGTTAACAATAGGGTATCCGAGAGGAGGCTCAATCAGGATCCAGTATTGATGGGGTAGCAGAACTAGACCAACGAGTCATTGCAGTGAACATGTGCATGCAAAGACGTGGACAAAATGGTGTACTGTGTGACATACTGCAACTTCCACAGTGAGATGGGTTTTCTTGGGGGGGGGCCCTTTTTGTTTGTTTTTTGCTTTTGTTTATGTTTTATTTTCTTTGGCTAGGGGTAACTGCAAGGGTGGATAAGGGACACTGAGATGAGTGGGAGTGTGGTGCATGATGTGAAATTCAGAGTCAGTAAAAAGTTAAAAAATAATAAAATCAAGAAAATATTTGGGCTGGTGAGATGGCTCAGTGGGTAAGAGCACCCAACTGCTCTTCCAAAGGTCCAGAGTTCAAATCCCAGCAACCACATGGTGGCTCACAACCATCTGTAACAAGATCTGACGCCCTCTTCTGGTGTGTCTGAAGACAGCTACAGTGTATTTACATACAATAAATAAATAAATCTTTAAAAAAAAAAAAAGAAAATATTCAAATTTCTTCTAGGAGAAAGAACTTATATATGGAAAGAGGGAGGGAGGGAGGGAAGGAGAGAGAGGGAGGGAGACAGAGAGAGAGAGAGAGAGAGAGAGAGAGAGAGAGAGAGAGAGAGAGAGAAAGAGAGTTAGGTGGGTAAAGAGATGGGAAGAAAACTTGATTGAAATATACAGTGTGAAAAAAATTTTCTTAAAAAAAAAATCTTATCCGTGACAGATTATCTGTAAGACTGGAAAATGAGGTTGAGAATATTCAAAGTCTTTGGTTGGAAGAGAGAAATTACATGAGGATTTATTTGATTTGCTCCATTTGGCTGAGCGTAAGTCACTCTTCTTATGTAAATGAAGACTGAGAAAGACCATGAGTTTATATTGTTTAAAATGCAATATGATCTTTTGGCTCAACTAGCTGTATGACAGAAAATGAAGGATTAATTTGGTTCTGAAAATCATGTAAATTCTCCCTGTGAATTTGTGCGTTAATATAACTTTGTAGTACAACTTTCCCCATAGGGAGAGAAGATGGCGCTACATTCTTCCTGCGGCAGATAACCCTAGGGAAAAGTTGGAACCGGGAAGCTTTGATGGGTACCGCCCTCCGCTCCAATCCGCTGGAGCTGCTGCTCTGACTGGGGTTGATTTCATGCTCGGAGAACAGAACAAGTCTGTGGTTCTGTGCTCCAGCTTCCTCTGCCTCCTCCTTGCTATCATCCCATCATCCCGTTCAGTACCGCCAGGAAGGAAGGAAGGCGAGGTCTTCTCCAGGAGTCTAAGAGAACTCCGCAAGGAAAGGACTTGACTGGGTTGAACGCTGTTGTTAGGACTAGAGCAGGCCAGCTCTTGGCAACGAATGTAAAACGTGGGAGACTCGCAGAATCCTGACATCTTGTTTCTGAGCCTGAGTAGACCAAGCATATCAAACTGCATTCTCTGAAGTCTACGGAACTTGGTTTCCCACAAGCAATAAACACTGCTCTTCCTTACTTGTAAGCCCGTGGGAGTCAGCCCAGAACCATGTGGGTTATTGTTGGGAACTAAAAAGGGGGACCTGGGGAAGAGAGGGGGAGGAGAGACCCACACCCCGCCAGAGTTCCACCTATTCTCTGGTCAGTCAGGCGTGAGAGGGCTGCCATACACCTTCCACTCAGCCCTGGGTGGGCATTCAAGCTTCTGACCCACTCTTCAGGGGGTGGCCAAGGGGCAGCCCTACCTGGGAACCCTGGAGCTATTTTGCTAATGCCACCAGGGTTATAGGAGAGAGGGATGAGAGAAGAGAGGTTCCAACACCTGTGAGAGTATTCACAGCAGATCTTGACTGGAGCACAGGAAGGCCTTCTAACGGGAGATTAGAAACGACTCATTAGGAGAAAGCATGTCCCATCCTCCAAGCGCAGCGGGCCTTGATGAGCAGAGACTCTCTATGGTTTTAGAGCTTTATTATAGAAAGGCAGGGGGAAAGAGAAGAGAGAGAGAGAGAGAGAGAGAGAGAGAGAGAGAGGAAGGCTAGAGAGAAAGAGTAAGAGGGAGAGAGGAGAGGAGAAGACAAAGAGAAAGGAAAGAGGAGAGAGGAACGAGAGAAGTGAGAGGTAAGAGAACAAAGGAATGAGAAGAGCAAGAGGGTAAGAGAGCGAGGTGGGGCTGAACAGCCCTTTTGATGATCTTCACTGTTGCTAGGTAACTGGGGAGGAGTTTAGCCTGAAGGTCAGAAGCTTGGACCATTGCCTACATGTGATTTTTAGTCATGCTTCTCTTGTGGGGGCTGTGGGGGGCGGTAACTTAAGCAGGGGCCAGAGTTCCAGGAGCATGAGGGAACACCTACCATGTCATGAAGGTGAATTATCACCACTTTCGGGGTTCAGCCCTCAGTTCAACTGGAGACCAGCCTGTCTGTGCATAGCCCAATGCCCCACAGGTTATTTTCACCCTTGTGCAATACTCTACCAACTGCACTGGTTTGGAGCCATTTCAGTCAGTCTCCGTACATAAACAGTGGGAAACTGAGGGGCATTCGTTTCTACACAGGGTACATTTTGATCCATTCAATTGAATCATAACCTCAATTAATTGAGCCCATGCACATACCAGATTCATCATTTCAGCCTCTTCCCCCTATTATAGAACTCTTTGATGCAAGAAACAGCCAAAGCAATAAGAGGAACAGCAGCACCACTGACGTTCTCATTAGAGACGGGCACTCAGGGATGAATCTGTTGAATTAAATGAATGTCCTATTATCTAAGCTTCGTGCCTCTTGGACAACATGTAAAATTAGACTCTCAGCAAGCAAAACACTCTACTATCTAAATTCAAGCATAATTAATGGCTAATTTCGTTCATATTTCTCTCCTTTAACCTCCTGAATCTCGCCTAGCTCTGTTTACACTTTACTGCTAAGGCTAGAGGTATGGGAATAGTCAATTTCTCCACATTAATTGGGGGATCTGTTTAATGTTTTTCACCAACCTAACAATGGTTTTTGAAGGAAAGTTGTTTCAAAAGCCTAGAAGACAGAGGCATCCATCCATATCACAGGAAACACTGTTTTCTTTGTCCTTGCCCTTCCTTCCTAGGCATCCATCCTGGAGATACTATTGGCTCCCTTGTGACCTGTGCATCCCGACCTTATATGCTGTATGGTTTTTGTCCATTTACTGTTGACACAGATGTGTACCACAGCTGTCTTTATCAAGGTAAGTTGCTGTGCCACACACACAATACAGAGTCCTCTCAGTGTGAATGAAGGATTTGCAGAGGAAAATATTCTTCAGATGATGAAAGAAAGACAGACAGACAGACAGTTGTACCCCTGGGTCTTTGTAGCTGCTGTAGAACACTTACTGTACACTAATCTGATATCTCACACACCAAATTCCATTAGCCACGTGGGACACCAAATTACCAGTGAAACAAAAGGCAGGGCAGAGCTCAGGGACACAGGATCACCACTGACGAAGACAGTGATGGCTGATATGGGCTTCGAAGTTGATCTTTTGCTTCCCTTTATAGGTACGCTTTCAAAGGGCATTTGATAGACACTGTATTGCAAACATTATTCTAATTTTTTAATTATTAATAAACCAATGTGTACTGTTCCTGATTTATAAATAAATACAGATATTATAAAATTATGGTAAAAACAAAAAAAATTTAAGGAAAAACAGAATGAGGTGGGGGCTGGGAGGTCAGATGAGGGAAATATGTGCTCAAATGGAAGCCATTGCTGAGAGCCACAGACACAATACCTGGAACCTCGGGAGAGCTTTAATTAGCCTGGCTCTTTCTAGAGCGCATGCTCAGAAGCTCTGTCTCTAACTATAAATTAGGGCATGGAAACCCAGCAGGGGCCTGGCTGGGTTAAGGGGGGAGGGCGGGATCTTAAAGGGACAGCAGACAGTTAAAGACCAACGTTGGCCCCACCACTCTGGCATAGCCGCTCTACCACAAACCTCCACACTTTGGGTTCCGGCCTCGGTTAACAGCACCTCCACCCTTTTAATCTGGCTTTCAGGACTGAATTTGGAGGTGAATCCTGGTTTCACACTGATTATATTTGCAAACTTTAATCGCCATCAATTTTGGCTGATTTTACTTTAGATGTGACTTCGTTTCTCCATCTGTTGTTCTCTGGGTCTCTCTGGGTCTTGCTTTCATATTCCCACTGGTGTATCTTACGTGTATTTTCCACTCACTGCTGCCAGATTTTATATATATATATATCACATACATACATGCATGCCTTGGTCAACTGAAAATACTTCTGCTTTTGAGTATAGGATGCAAGAGTTCACCTTCTACTTAACAATATATTAATTTAACTATATATCACATATAATGTTAATTTTAATTTTTTTCACTTAAACACTTCATGATATCCAAAAAGGGGTTTAAAGTTAAATGCACATTGCTGGGTGTACACACCTTTAATCCCAGAACCTGGGAGACAGAGGCAAGAGAAACTGAGTTTGAGGCCAGCCTGGTCTACAAAGTGAGTTCCAGGACAGACAGGAACTACTTCACAGAGAAACTCTGTCTTTGAAAAGCAAAAAAGAAAAAAAAAGAAGTTAAATTAATGTCTATTTGGTCCAAAATGGGACGAAGCCTTGCTAAGGTTTTGTGCAACTAGCGCACAGTTGAGGGACCTGAAGGGAGGCAAAGATGGCCTCACAGCCTTTGAATAAATGGCTGCATATAGGACATGAGTGCCAGGGTGGTACTGCTAGACTAGGCACCGAGTGAATTAATACCCCACAGAGCAACATAATCACAGTTATCTTTTCTGTTAAGAATAATCATTTGCCTCTTTCCCCACACACATAACATAGGTAAGCTGACCCATGGCCTCCCAGTTTGCTATTAAAAGAGCCTGGGCTATTAAATAATCCATTATCACTGCCATGAAAAACTTGTTTTTTTGCCTTCTTGTTTCTATATTAAAAATAATTATTCTTAGCAATAAAACATGTTCTGAAGTTTTCTAATCAAAAACTCTTCCCATGATCCTTGAGTCCCGGGTTAGAGACTCAGGAAGCTGAGAGAGGCTGTTGTTTGACTGTGCTCTGCTCTGCTCTCTATTCACCCTGAGATGGCAGCCCGCAATCTCTAACATGAGGACTCACCTCCATTAAGCCTCCCTAGAAACACCTTCACAGGCATATCCAGAATGCTGTCTCCCAGGTAATTTAAAACTTGCCAAGCTGACAATCATTTAGAAACATTTCCAGAATGTGACATCTTTGTGTCCCCCACCCCTGGAGTTCTCTCAGATACAGTATTCCTAAAACCTTGTATAGGTTCGTAATCACTTTGCAAAGAGGATACACACATAGATTCTATGTAGAATGTATAGATAAAAACATTGTGGGAAAGCACAGTTATATAGGTGTTAAAAATTGTAGGTGTAACTTCCGAAACACTAATAAAGATGTGACCCAGAGTAGTAAAAGGAAGATAGATCTTTAAAAAATAGATTAAATCTCGGCACTTGGGAGACAGTGGGGGCATTGGGAGACAGTGGGGGGCATTGGGAGATGACAGTGAGGGGGGCATTGGGAGACAGTGGGGGGCATGTCTCTGAATTAATGTTCATCCTGGTCTACAAAGTGAGTTCCAGGCCAGCCAGGGGTACATAGTGAGACCTTGTCTTTAAAAATAAATGTAATAATCCAACAGATGACCAAGACAGTTAAAAGAAAGCAGCACAGAACAGGATGGTGGAAACAATTTTCACTACATAATTCATCACAAATATAGAGAGATTTATTCTCCTACTAGAATGCCTAGTATAGTGGTATAAGTCTTTAATCCCAGCACTCAGGAGGCAGAGGGGCAGAGGGGCAGAGGGGCAGAGGGGCAGAGGGGCAGAGGCAGAAGCAGGTGGGCTCCT
Organism: Mus pahari; assembly: GCF_900095145.1. Lineage (NCBI taxonomy): Eukaryota > Metazoa > Chordata > Mammalia > Rodentia > Muridae > Mus > Mus pahari. The sequence goes on along the minus strand of NC_034593.1, from coordinate 91,723,609 downwards.
GTGAGTTCAAGGATAGCCTAGTCTACATATCAAGTTTCAGGCCACCAAAGGCTAAATAGGAAGACAACAAAACAAAAACAAACCAAACAGAAACAGACAAAGCAAAGGAACAAACAATAGGCTATCGGGTTGAATGGGAAGGGAGAGTCTATAGAGAGAATATCTTGAGTATTGTATGGATGCATCACCTGTCAATTAAAAAACCTTGGCCATATAGCTAGGCTCTTCTCTAACTAAATATAACTTAAGATAACACATTTATTTTAATCCACATTTACTACATGGCTGGCTACCTTTGCTCAGATACCACGTGTCTGTCTCCTCACATCTTCCCCGGTGGCTTTTCCACCTGGCTCTATCCCAGAATTCTTTCTCCTTCTGGATGACCCACCTCCTATTTCCTGCATGAGCCAAAGGCCATGGGCTTTTTAATTGACTGATCAGGGATAACTTGAGGGGCAAGATTACACAGCATCACTTGGTGTACTGAGGATCTCCTTTCCCTGAGGCAGCTAGGGCCAGTGTTTATAGCATTACAATACATATCAACAGACCAAACCTCAACAAGAGACTATCAAGAGGAATGAAATAAGTCCTCCTTCCATAAACATCCAAAAGAAGAAAGAGTAAACAAAAGATAAGAATAAGATGAAGACTATGATGAGATTTCAGGGGGATTATTAATAATGAACAAGTGCCTTAGATTGGCCTCTTGTGAACTTATAAAAAGAATCTAAAAAGAAGATAACTCTGGAAGATGCTGATATATTTATTAAAGACTGATAAAAGCTTTTAGTATGCATGCCAATGATTTTAGTAAGATCACAAGTATGATGTACTAACTTACAGAATGTTCTGAGCCCAGCAAATGAAAACCATGTGTTGTTCTCAACACATATGGTGAAGTTTTTTTTTGTTTTTTGTTTTTGTTTGTTTGTTTTTTTTACAATGAATACACTGTAATACACTGATGCTAGGTCTCAGGGAAAGTCACACAGTTCTAGGATTTAATATTGTCTTTGTCCGCAAAATGTTCAAATAAATAATAAATTAAAAATGTTAAAAGGTACAACTTTTAACTAGAACGTTAAAAAGAATGCTCAAAAACATAACACTGGTAAAAGAGCAAATTGCAATACCATAACGTACTTTAGATCAAAATACTGCTTAGGAGGCCTGGTAAATCAGGGTAAATAGTACTTAGAGGGTCGTATACCCTTTCACATAATCACTCTTTTCAAAGGAGAATTGTAGTGAGGTGCAGTAGGCTGGCCAGCCTGCTCTCTCAGCCTTCTAGAAGAAAAAGGCAGGAAGATCAGGAGTTTAAGGGTAGCCCTGGCTATATAACAAATTTGAAGCCAACTTGGGGTACAGCAGTACTTATCTCAAATAAATCAAAGATGGGTAGGGAGGGACTTGAAAACCAACAAGCTAAACACTGACAGCTAGTAAAAAAAATTACAAGGTAACAAAGCTAAACAAAATATAGAAAAAACTCCAAAGTCGGCAAACTACAATTTTATGTTCAAATATTTCCTGTGTAGAAAAAAAAATGTGGGGAAAATGCAAAACAAATAATGAATTATTTAATAAATATGTAACACACACTAAACAAAGTATGTCATAATAAAAATAATGAAAAGTGGGGTGTAAATACAGCCAGCTCATGGTTTAGGAGGGCAAAATGAGCAAGTTTATTCCCAAAACAGTCGTAAATAAAAATGGAAACATTTTTAGAAAAAAAAATAGTAAAAGTTCTTTAATAAGAAATAAAGCCATGTGACCCCTCTCCTTCCTCTCCCTCCCCCTTCTCACAGAGCACACTGCCTGCCAAGAAATCTACATCCATATGGTTAAAGGGGAGTTTTGCCACTTTATCTTTGTAGTCCTGGCAGCCTGGGATCTAACTCTGTAGCTGAGTCCAGCCTCTGCTTCCCCAGGGCTGGGATCAAAGTTCTGTGCTGCCTCTATGGCTGCTGCCACCACCACTGGCTTAAGCACTTCTAATTCATCTTTTGTGGCTACCACACCGGCCACTTCCAACCCTGCCATAGTCAACATTGTATCATTTTATTACAATAATTAGGTAGATGACCACTAAAGGGCAATTATAAACAGCAGACATAATTAATGGGAAATCATGGAAGCACAACAACGATGCTTGCAAGGCAAGGGGACTTCCTGGTCATCCATTATACTCTGCATTATATTCAGGGGATGGTTCGTTTTAATGATCAAAACCTAGCCTCAGCTGGGAAGAAAATTCCCACTCATTCAATTCAGTGAGGAGCAGTCTAGAGTAGGTTGGCCCTGGACACGCTTCTGAGGGGGTTTAAAAATCGGGTTGAGTTAGGAAGGTCCACCCTGAATATGCGTGAGGCCATTTCATGGGTTGGACCCTAGGCTGAACATATGAGGGAGGGAACTATCTGATCACTGGTGAGCGTATCCATCTGTTCACTGACCTCTGCTCTTAACTGTGGATGCCATGTTGCTAGCTGCTTAAGTTCCTGGTGCCAACTTCCCAGCAATGATGGGCTCTGAGAAGAACTGGGGGCCAAATAAACTCTTTCTCCACCAAGTTTCTTCTGGCATGCTATTATCACACCAACAGAAAACAAAGGTAAACTTAGCGATAGTTCAGATCAGTGATTCTCAACCTTCCTGATGCAGTGACCCTCTAACACAGTTCCTCCCGTGGTGACCCCCTAACCATCAAAATATTTTTTTGTTGTTGCATAACTGTAATTTTGCTGTTATGAATCGTAATGTAAATATCTGATATACGACCCTTGTGAAAGGGTCTTTGGTCCTGACCCACAGATTGAGAAATGCTGGTTTAGATACTTGCAATAGTTTAAAAACAAAACAGGATTAGGAGTGAGGCCACGAGAGAGAACTAACACTAGCAATCTGTCCCCACACCTCTCCAGCCCTGTGCCAAACTCCATTGACAGACCTTGGCAACCATGACCCCCTGCCCTAGTCCCCTGTCCGTGGGCCTGGCTGGCACTACTAAGTGGGTGTCTCAAGACGCGGAGCTTACATCTGACCCTGTGTACCTAAAGCAGGACAAAGGAGGAAGGGGACATATGCCTCCCGGCCCTCTTCTTGGAAGGCTCTAGAGCTCGGAGCGCCGCCGCATTCCACCGCTTTGTGCGAAGGGGCGAACCCCGCGGGACGCGACGTGGAGCTGCCGGCCCCTCCCGTGAGTCGCCGTGGCCGCCCGCGCCGCACCCACTTCCTCTTTCCCTTCCGCGCGCCAGCCAACCGCTCACCAAAAATTCCTGTCACTTCTGACAGGAAGCGGGGAGGCCGCGCTAGGGCGACCAGCCGCGCATCTCCGTCGCGCCCGGGACCTGGTCGGCTGCAGGGTCCCGCCTGCGCCTGGGCCCCAGCCCCGCCCGGTCCTCCACCCCCGGTTCGGCCCAGTCCTCTGTCCCCGCCTCGGCCGCGATCCACCCGGTCCTCCTTCCCCGTCCCCGCCACTCGGCCCTCCGTCCCCGCCCGGCTCAGTCCTTGGTCCCTCCGCCGCCCGATCTTCAGCCACCGAGCAGCCAGGTCCTCCGTCGCGGTGGCGGCCGGGTCCTCGGGCGCGAGCCCGCCATGGAGGTGGAGGAGGCGTTCCAGGCGGTGGGCGAGATGGGCCTCTATCAGATGTACTTGTGCTTCCTGCTGGCCGTGCTGCTGCAGGTGAGTCCCCGGCTCCCCGCGGCCCCCGGGGCGCTCTCAGCTCAGCCTGGCCCCAGGTGTGGCGCGAGAGCGCAGGGAGGGAAGGAGGGGGCGGGCGGGCGCCGCGCGGTGGCGGGCCAGCCACTGAGCTCTCCCAGGCTGTCACCCAGAGCCTGGCACTGACACTTCGCTGCCAGAGCTAGATGAAAGATGAAACCCATTGCCTGGGATCAAAAGGAGTCGGCACCCTAACCCGTTGGCTCTAACACCTTGCAGTCTGAAACAGAGATAGCATGGACAATCTGCCCACAAAAGATCGGGTCTAGTATGGCCTCCTTCAGCCCTCTCTGAAATAGAGGGAGACTTCCTATTAAAGGGGCTTTCCATACATGGGAATTTATTGCTCTCTAAAGTTCTACTGGGTTATTAAGCTCTGAGGCCAGCTTTGGTCTAGGGAAATGATACCATCCACACAGTGTGGTTCATTGTATTGAATTCTCAGAACCCAAATGCACACCTCAACTTAAAACTCGTGATTCTAGGAGTCCTTGGGCTCTTCAAGAGGCTCATTCTTGTAGTCCTAGCACTATGGAAACTGAAGCAGGCAAAGGATGGTTCTTCTTCCAGGCAAATTCAAAGTCAGCCTGAGCGGCTCAGATTGACCCTGGGAAGCAAGTCAGTCAGTGGTGAAGCCCTAGATGTGCAAGGCTCTGGGTTTGATCCCTACCTCCAGGATCAGAAAATGAAGCTGCTCTATTCCAAGGGAAGTACTGGCAGGCCACAGTTATAACCAGAGCCCACAAGTTGCTTCAATGTTGCGGTGAAGCTGCAGCAGGAAGAGAGGCAGTAAGGTAAAACTTAATCTACTGATTCTCTTTCCCCATTAAAATCTTCAGTTGACTTCAGCACCAGGCAGAACAGCAGTTCAAGTGGTGATACTTGGAAACCTTTCTCTTAGCAGAATAAGAATTAGTATAGAGAAATAGAACTGTAACTGCAATGTCTTCATGTATAGTGGTTTCTTTGACAATATTCCGTCTAACCAGGAGTTCCAAGTATATATCCCCTCTCCTGGCAATCCCTTCTGGCCACCTCTCTGCTCCACTTCTTGTGTTAGCATCTTCTTACTTGCCTAGCCAGGTGGTTGCCAACTTAGAATAAAATCTTGAGTGTGGCACTGAGAAGACCAGTATTCTGGGTCAGGACCTGTTAACTTTCCTGGGCTTTTATCGCCCCACTGCCAGCTGGAGATGCAGGGCCTTGTGTTTTTTATACAAGAGCTTTAACTGCTGACCTACACCTTATCCCCACCCCTCCCATGCTTTTATTAATGGCTGACCTAGTTCACTGTAGTTTGTTAAGGAAGAGTTCCAAGCCCATGATCTTTTTGCTCAGCAACTGTTGGGTTGATTTATGGTCACCATTTGCCAGGGTTTCAAGTGTTATTGGCAACGGATGACTGTTTATCTTGTAGGTGTGGGCTGTATGGGGTGGACATGTCCCTTCCTCTACCTGAGTTCCACAGGAAGACGACTTTAGGATTCGATGTGACTGAAAGGATAGCTGGTTCTTCTGAAGTTCCTGCTGTCAAGAAGCGATGAGGGTCACATCATAAGCGTTATTGAAGACCTTACTGTATCATAGTCTAAGTCCAGCCCATTGCAATAGAAGGGTTCAGCCATGAAGAGAGCCTGTCGTTCTCACTGCCTGCATCCTTAATGAAAAGACGCCTCCTCTGATCATAGACTTAAACACGTGCAAGAAGTCAGAGCAGATGAAGGCAGACCCAGATGAAGTAATAGTTGCAGGCCCAGCTGCTATACTGCTTGACCTGAGCTAACCAATACTTGACAGGGAACGTGGAACACCGAAGCACCCACCCCAACATTTTGAGCCCAAAACCAAAATAGCAGCCCTTCACATTCAGCCCCCCCCCATCCCTAGATCTTGCAATATTTTTGGAGGTCATCTTAGACAAGAATATCCCAGGCTACACTTGAGTTTGTAATATTGTGTGCATCTTTAGTAGTTCCATCTGCCAAAGGATAGCTGTATTGATAACAGATTGTGCTTTTATGTTGATTTACTTACAAAAAAAATTGAATTGAGGGCTGGTGAGCTAGCTCAGCCAGGTATGGTGTCTGGTGCCAAGCCTGAAGACCTGAGCTCAATTCCCTGACCCACATGGTAGAAGGAGAGGACCAGATTGTCCCACAACTTATTCTTTGACCGCCACACCCCACTCCCAGCTGTAGATAGACTAGTGAATAAAAGCATAAGGAAAATAGACCTAGAGCACTTTTAGGGACATCCCGTGGCAGTGTTTGGGAGAAACTGAGTTAGTGCTGGGGTATTTTCATGGCACCCTAAGAAGTGTGCTCCCTGACCGGCTATTGCTTTTAAGAATTCCTTCCCCTAAGTTTTAACTCACCCCTCAGCAGCCTCTCTGCACTTACACAAGTATGTCATACACTTTTTCCTGAATGTCCTCTCTGTGCTCTTGTGAGCGTCATCTGGCTTGAAAGAGAGAAATAGGTACTGATAAAAGATTTTTCTGGGATCTTAGTAAGTAGTAGGATTAAAAAAAAAATGAGACAGCAGCGGGCTGGAGAGATGGCTCAGTGGTTAAAAGCACTGACTGCTTTTCCAGAGGTCCTGAGTTCAGTTCCTAACAACCACATGGTGGCTCACAACCATCTATAATGAGATCTAATGCCCTCTTCTGGTGTATCTGAAGACAGCTACAGTGTACTTACATATAATAAATAAATGAATCTTAAAAAAAAAGAGAGACACAAGAATCATTGTTTTGTTTGTTTGTATGCTTATTTTTGAGACAAGGTCTTACTATGTAGCCATGACTGGCCTCTGCTCCCTAAGTGTTGTGATTAAAGGCCTTCCCCACCATGCCTGGCCCAAAACTGCTGGGTTTGATTCTCTTTCTGCTGTACTGTTGTGGAAGGAATCAGTTTAAACATACATATAATATGCTGTTGCCATAGTGGTACAAAGAGGGTCTAGATGGTGCATGAATGTATCTTTCTTTACAACTCTTTAGAAAATTAGTGTTTAAGTCTATACATAGTTATACAAAGTATGATTTCTCTCAGTGAGAAATACACCCAACCAATGCCTTGGAAAGGAAGGAAGGAGAATGGGGTTTGCTGCAGCCTTCAGAAAGATGAGCAGCTGAACTTGAAGCTTAGGTTTAGAGAGAAACCTGAGGGTAATTTTAGATAGGAAAAACACCGCTGCAGGAGCTATCTCTGCTTCCATGTGTATTGGATGCGGCTGGAGAGATGGCTCAGGAGTTGAGTCCTTGCTGATCTTCCAGGGAAAAGTTGTCTATGTCATACTGGAATAAGTAAAGAGGGGCTGCTGTGGGTGTTGCAAAGCTTGGGGGAAGGGATTCTTAACAAAAACAATAGCCCAGTCAGAGGAGGGAGATCAGCATGTTTCTTAGGGTTCCATGGAAATAACCTAGAGCTAACTCAGTTTCTTCCAAACTCCATAGTGTGATGTTCCTGGACCTGAGTTTGATTCCCTATCAAGCAGCATACAACTACCTGCAGCCAGTTCCAGAGGCCTCCACACCCTCTTCTGGTCTCCACTGACACACACACACACACACACACACACACCATGTGACATACATCCACAAAGACACATACACACATACACTACATTAAAACAAATGAGTGAACCCCTGCACCCCTTAGTCAGGATCTGCCTATTAAAGTTTGGGGAGCCCTGGTGCATATTGTTTCTATAGTACTGTGCAAGCTTGCTGTTCAGTAGAGAAGTATTCCACTAGACCCTCTGGAGAGGCTAGTTAGATGGGAGTGCATTAGACAGAGGCATACATTAACATCCAGTTGTACTGCAAGAAGATAGGAGGTTTAGAGATGTGTAGCTGAGTGTGGTAAGTCACACCTGAGTGCTGAGTGCAGATAGCTCGAGGGCAGACTAGCGAGCAACTGGGTTATAGGAAAATATTCCTGCGCCCATTAGTATGTTTTGACCAGAGGAGTTTGTTGAGGAGTTTCAGGAGACAGAGCTGGTGATACAATGTAGACGGGTTAGAATGGAAAGAAGAGGCGCCAGTCATTTAGAATGTGTACGTCCCACATTTAAAACCCCTCAAATACATCCTTATCAGTAAATAAGACACTCACTCAATAACTAAGAGTGCTCACATGCTCCAGACCAGGCATGTGTCCTTGCTCTCCCGACTACGGGCTTACCCACAGAGTGTTTCTGGTTGACCAGTTCAACAACTGAGTCCTAAGTGCATCAAGGACTAATAGTAATGCCGGCAATGAAATCAACTTTGATCTTTGTTCTTTATGTTCCCCAAAAAAAGATCTGTCCATAGAGTTAGGTGACCCCACTCTCATCTTGGGTTTGCTGTTACGGGAAACCTTGAATGGTTTTTAATTGCTCTGTATCTTGTTCCAACTCACAAAGTAAACATCAGACTTAACCATGACTTCACAGGGCAGGGTTGTGATGGTTTCCCCAGACACATTATGAAAGCCCATAATGGTGTTACTACAAAATTACTTTAGAAACCTTCACTTTCAGAAACAAATTTTCAATACCCTTGGGTCATTTTTGTCATTTTAATTACACTGGGGCGGGTGGGGATGGGGCTGGAAGGGGAGTCCAGCCATCTGGGGCGTTTGTTCTTCCCTGGAGCTGGAGCCAACAGAGATAGTGATTTATCTAAGATGTTGTTAGTGCCACACAGAAGGAGACTAGACAGTGGTTTCTCATTGTGGCTTTAAAGTCCATCTGCTGATAGGTGTGATTTCATTAGACAAAAATATGGGTGTGTGCATACATGGTATGCAGAGTGGTAGTAAAGAGTGAGAGACCACTTTGGTTCTTTGGGGGACAGAGGAGAATGGGAACTGTGTCACGGTCAAAAATGGCGAACCAAGAAAAAGCACCCACATGTTTTGAGTGGATGGTTGTGTCATCTTTGACTTCATATGACCATGTAACCCCAAGATGTGTCTCTTGGATGGAAAACTGACATTTCATGGGCTTCAAACCTTACCTCTCTGATCTAATCTCGTGGTGCCTCGTGTAACGTTTATTACACAGCATGGCTGCTACCTGCCTACTGTGTCTCCCTGCTGAGTAAGAAAACCAAGCATGACCATGGGCTGGCACTGCATAGAAGAGTTCCACATGTTAGCCTCTCTGTTAGCATAAAACGATGAACGCATGTGTATTAAGGACCTTGAATGTGTGTGTGTGTATGCCACATCATGTACACTCATGCTTGTCCATAAAAGGGCCAAGGAGACCTTGTGAGAGGGGAGAGGAGGGAGAGAGGATGAAGAGTGTGTGTTATTTATTCTTACTGATGGCTAGGGATGAAGTGAGAGCACATTGCTTCTCAAGGCCGATTAACTGGATTCTACAATTCATTCAATTTAAACTGCTTTCCCCAAATTGTAGTACATACCAAAGATGGTGTGGCCATCAGGATGAGGCAAAACTCAAATAAGAGGACCCCTTAAGGGCACTTCCTCTTTCATCTGGAATATTGCTTGTCCTAGAACAATCCAGATAAAAGCATTATGTGCTAACATGCATTCAAAAGAAACCTAGACTAGGAATGGCACATAGCTAACATTATAAAACCATGTGCTATTATACTAGTGTCCTCCTTGGTCATTTATTCATCCCCTTGTTGAGTGTGGGGACCCTGGCTTATTTACTTTGGAAGCCCAAAGATGAATCAGACATAACAAATGTACATGAACAGAACCTCTGGGCCATTGGAGAGGAAGCTGAGTCAGAAAGGAAGCAGGTAAATGAAGCAGACTTTCAGAGAATGAGAGCATTCTAATGATGCTGACAGGAGATGATGCCTCCAGGGGAAGGAACAGAATACACAGAAGTAGAAGGGGGCATGGTTAGAGAGGGAACGTGGCTGGTTTGTTTTGCCTGATGAAAGGCTGTGCTTTGAGTCATCTCCTGCAGTCCCTTGGCCCATGTTTTTCATTTCTTTATACCCATCAATTAAATTTCAGCAGATTGTAATCAGAGGGGCAGTTACTAAGTGGATGAAAGTGGCTTCGTAATTATAGCTACTGCTAGATATGTAATCTATTTGTTCTTGTGATTATTAAGGTTTTTATTTTTATAAGCTGATTGCCTCCTTTTCTAAAATGTCCTTAATAGCATGCAAATAAGGTCTAGGAAATATGCAAGCCTAGGAACAGATTTTCCTTTGCATCTGATCAGAAATCTGACAGCTTATGGACCCACAGTAGCTTTGCCTTTCTCCCAGAAGGTCCACAGTCCATCAACTCAAAATAGACTGGGACTGCCTTATGCCCCCTCAGCCTTACCAAGAGGGAAGAAATCACACTCCAAGTTTTGCATTAGTTTCTGCTACTATTCACAAAATGTCTCTTTCTATAACTAATTCCATCATCTGCCACTGATGAATTGCTATGCTGTTGGCTCTTCTATTTATCTGCTTAGCTGAATATGCCCCTGCAGAACGGTGTGGAAAGAGCCCCCAGGGCTGGAGAGATGGCTCAGTAATTAAGAGCACTGACTGCTCTTCTGGAGGTCCTGAGTTCAAATCCCAGCAACGACATGGTGGCTCACAGCCATTTGTAATGAGATTGGATGCCCGCCCTCTGCTGGTGTGTCTGAAGACAGCTAAAGTGTACTTACATATAGTAAATAGATAAATCTAAAAAGTCCCCAGCTAGAATTTTCGATGGACAGAAGAGGACTCTTCTGGCAGACTCCCTGTTTCCATGTGCCTGGTCAGCCCTCATGGACACACAAAGTTAGAAATCACATGCTTTGTATCTTTTAGACACTTAGTCTGTTTAATTTAAGACCAAGTTCAAAGTTAGCAGGGATCTTATTTCCTTGAAATAAGATCTTCTTAACCTGCAGACTAATTACTTACTTTCTTAGTGAATTTTAAATCTGAAATAATCATTCAACAATGAGAGCTAACACAAACAGATGTCCATATCAGTCAAGTCTGATAGGGATCAACACCCCATAAACCCAACTGTGAGAAGCCACAAGATATAGAGCAGTCAGCAGATGGCATGTGAATTGGTGCTGTATTTTCTCTTCGTTAGTGGACAGTTATGATTAGAGTAAACAAAGATTAAACGTAGCTACAAATTGCAATCTGAATATGCCTGAGTGTTTGAAGCTTTTTAAGTCTTATGAGTTGCGTGCCACATTTTAAAACAATGTGATCATGAATCCCAAGCCAAGGGCCTCCAGGCTCCCAGTGACATTTTTTTTTTTTTGAGCTGAAAACTCTGTGATGAGAAGAAAATAACTGGAATATCAATCTTTTAAACCAGAGCCAGCAATGTGGGCCTTCTGCCAGTGCTGGACAACATCACACAAAGCCCACAGCATCAGACACATTGCAGCTATGGAAGGAAAACTGTCCAAGGAAGCAGAGTGCTCCGTGGGTGCACTGCTGATGGCCCTCTCATAACATGGGTGCTTTTTCATTTTTTCTTTCTTCCTGGCTTCTCAAGTGGTCCATTTCTGTAGCCCAAACAAACAAAACAAAACAAAGCAAAACAAAACAAAACACAGAAGGAAGAACCAGCCGCCCCCCAACCTCCTTTCTACCTTCTCTTCTCCCTCTTACTTCTTCTCTCTTCTTCCTCTTCCCCCTCTTCTTCTTTGCTTATTTGTTTTTACTTTACGTGTGTTCATGTTTTTGTTTGCATGTGTACTACATGCATGCCTGGTGCCCATGCCTATGGGATTCCCTGGAGCTGGAGTTATGGGTGGTTGTAAGGTGCCATGTGGGTGCTGGGAATGACCTCCTTCCTGGTCCTCTGGAAGAAGAGCCAGGGCTCTTGACTGCTGAGCCATCTCCCCAGCCCTTTCCCCTTTCCCTCTCTTCTTTGTCCTTTACTTCTTTGTTTTTGTGAGTAAGTTCAGCAGGCATATCTAGCTTTCTTGAACTCACTGTGTAGCTGAGGATGACCTTGGACTTTGGATCCTTCTGCCTCCACTTCCTAAGTGCTGGGACTGTGGAAGGGAGGCAGCATGAATGGTTTAGGCAGTGCTAGGCCAGCCCTCGACCAGCTGAGCTTCAGTCCCTAGCCCGACCACTGTATCTGACCAGCGTAGCAGGCATCCCCTGTTTTCCACGCTCATGTGCAGCGTTTGATTCTGTATGTTTACTTCCAGCTCTATGTGGCCACAGAAGCCATCCTCATTGCACTGATTGGAGCTACACCAGCATACCACTGGGACATGGCGGATCTCCTGCCCAACCAGAGCCACAGCAACCAGACTTTGGGCAAAGGCCAGGCCTTCGGGGACTGGCTGCTGACCGCCAATGGCAGTGAAATCCATAAGCATGTGCATTTCAGCAACAGCTTCACTTCTATTGCCTCTGAGGTAAGCAGGCCACCAAATGAGCCAGGGGACAAAGGGTTATCAATTCTGAAAGAGCCTGCGCCGACTGTAGAGTCCTTTACACAGTGAATGATAAGCCATGTTAACCGAGTAAAGCAAGAGTGTATAAGTGGTCTATCTGTGACCCCAGAGTTTATGTTTTAGCCCCATGCTGTAGGGAGACACAGGGCACCTTGTCTACACAGGATAAAGTACAGATGGTTTCCCCAGAATAAGCAGGGGACCTGCTCCGTGAGGCCACTGCTGACCAAGAGACTCTGGTGCTGCAGAGCCAACCAGAGATGAAGCAGCTAAGAACCGTTTTCTGAGGGCAGCACTGAGGGAAATAATAAGAAATCATGCTTCGATGGTCTTTGTATGTCTGTGGCCCAGCAGCAGCAGCGGTAACAGCCCACCACACGACTCTTAATGAGTCAAATAGCATCGTGGGTTGTTTGCTGTAGACTAGACATTGTGACATTTTATAGGTTTGTCTTACTCAGAGTAAGTTTCTGGGGTGGGAACAGGCTGTTTTCTAGGGTGGGGGTTGGCTGTTTGTTCATTTGACTGATGGAGAAACTGAGACTCCAAGGTTGAGCTTAACTCATAATGACCGTGTTGTATTTGAACCTAGATTGGTCTTAACTTGGAAGTCTGTGCTCTTCATTCTGATTCCAAGAAGGAACATATCGTTTGCCCCCCAGAATGGGGTACACGTCTCTGAGGTTCTTTTGGACTGGCAATAGACAGTAGCCCCCCCCCTTTTTTTTTTTTTTTTGCCCTTGCTTGTGAATAATTTCCAACTGACAGAGCTGAGAATACAGCTCAGAGGTCATATGCTTGCCTATTATATATGAGGCTCTCAGTTCTATCTTCACTGGGAGAGGGGAGGAGTGATGGAAACTGATTTAAACGAAAGGCCAGCCCTTAACTTCCTGTGGTTGTATCTGTTGCTTCTGAAGCACTGCTGCTGTCTGTGGTTTTCAGCCATTGTAAAGCTGTATACACCAGTGTTTCCATACTAAGTATTCCAGTATTTCCTGAGGACAGTAACATTCTCTCACAAAGAGGAGAATCATGACCATAAGTTTAAGAGAGGATTATCACCCTACACCTCAGTTGCCAACTTAACACATCGACACCTAGCTAAAATGTGTGTTCTATCCACATCTGGTTGTGTCACATGATTAACACTTCCCACAATGGGATTGTTTTTCTCTTCTAAATATGTCAGGTCTAATCCAGGATCCTCTGTTAACAATCAGTTGTCCTGAGCTGCTCAGGGTCTTGTGACCTTTCACTTTCCTGGTCTCTGTGACTCTGTTTTTAGACAATCCACATTCTTCCCTGCGGGCTTAGAATGTTCAAATCCTACTTTTTAATGAGGGATCTTAAATGTTTCAACCTCCCTTATAGCCCACCAACCAAAGCCATGGGAGGAGGAAGATGGCTAATAGATCGAGAGGGAAGTGGACTGTATAGGAGTTCTTTGGGGTGACTCCAGTCTTCATGGTCAGAAGTCCAGGCCATTAGCACAAATCCGCAGCAGTAGTCCAGCTCATGAATCAGAGCAGTGTCTCTATCCAGGAGAAACCTCAAGGCTCTGCCGATTGCCATGAGTCCACAGAAGCAGAGCAGTGTCTCTATCCAGGAGAAACCTCAAGGCTCTGCCGATTGCCATGAGTCCACAGAAGCAGAGCAGTGTCTCTGTCCAGGAGAAACCTCGAGGCTCTGCTGATTGCCATGAGTCCACAGAAGCTGAAAGAAGCTGCCGGAATATAACCAGAAGTTCTTTGGTATATTTCTCTTCACAAATTCACAACAAGCAAAGCTTAGCAAAGGGAGCCTATCGAAGATCAGCAAAGCAAGCAAGCCTGAGGAAGAGCAGCAAAGCAAGAAAGCCTGAGGAAGGGCAGCAAAGCAAG
>NC_034593.1:91707708-91708817 GCF_900095145.1 Mus pahari | reverse complement strand
GAGGAAGGGCAGCAAAGCAAGAAAGCCTGAGGAAGGGCAGCAAAGCAAGCAAGCCTGAGGAAGAGCAGCAAAGCAAGCAAGCTTGAGGAAGAGCAGCAAAGCATGCAAGTCTGAGGAAGAGCAGCAAAGCAAGCAAGCCAGAGGAAGAGCAGCAAAGCAAGCAAGCCTGAGGAAGGGCAGCACAGGGAACCAATGCCCACTGTCTGTTGGGTTAGACTTATGCTCTTTCCAAACATCACGTGTTCTAAGTCCACTCCAGCAAAACATCACAAGTCCTTTCACCAGACAGCTTCCAGAAAAATACCACATGTCTGTTCTCAGCAAAGCATCCTTTTTCGTATGTTTTACCAACACATCCTCCATAAGACAGTTTCCAGAAAAAGATCACATGACACAACCAAGTCTCCAATGAAACCAGAAATTCCCACTTCACCTCCCCTTTTTAAAAACTGAAATATTGTCTATGTTATGTTAGTCTTATGTGTCCTGTCTCAAGCCAGTTATCTCTGCTTTACTGATATTGACTTCATGTCTTCCAGGAATCATCTGAGTTCCCCCACTCCATGTACAGCTACAGTTTCATTTTTAATAAATGAGAAGGCTATGGGGACTGACTTTCAGATTGCAGTCACTGTTGTTTATCAGATCTTCATGCACAGCATAGGGGCCACCCATGATTCTTGTGTGATCCAGTATATGTGATTTTCATAGTGGTAAAATGATTATGTCTTAATTCAGCGCACCCTCCACATGCGATGCCTGGAGCCTGCTTCTGCCTGTAAGCTGCCTTCTTTTTCTTTTCCCCATGTGTCTGTATATTTGATCTATATATCTATCAAAAATATGTCTATGTAAATCTCTCTTTAGTGATTTATAGATTATTACAGCCCTTAATTATTTTACTACCTAAATTATCCCCCAGTTTATCAACTGAGTGCCCTTTTTATTTTTAATTTAAAATCTAATTGAAAATAACTGAATTTACATGCTGTCACAAGAAATAATACAGGCCGGGCGTGGTGGCGCACGCCTTTAATCCCAGCACTCGGGAGGCAGAGGCAGGCGGATTTCTGAGTTCGAGGCCAACCTGGTCTACAGAGTGAGTTCCA
>NC_034593.1:91672796-91707518 GCF_900095145.1 Mus pahari | reverse complement strand
AAAATTCCATATTACCCTCTGCCCAGTCTCCCCATCAATAACATCTCCCCAAACCATTTGGTGACACCTCAGCTGATGACAGCTAACTGCTGATATTGCTGTGGCTTCTCTTGCTGGCCTTTAGAGCGTTCCTGCTTCTCTCCATGGCTCACTCACCCTTTTGTAGTTCCTCCTAACCACAGATACTTTTTCCTAACCTTCGATGTTTAGGAGATGGCACTTGAAGAATTGTATAAAGACCTGGATTTTATTGCTGGAGACTTTCGTGGTTCATTTTTTTTTTTTCCCCCGCTCAGCATAATTCTCGCCCACTGACCAGCCTAGGACTGTGTTAGTGTAGCTGTTAATAAGCTTGGGGTGGATTGGGTTGATTCTTCTTGCTTGCTTGTTTTCCAAGTTATTATATTTTTTTTCATTTCTTTTCCATTTTCACATAATTTTTACATAATAAAGCTGCACATGATAATTTTGTCTGTATAAATATTTGGGTGATTTTTTTTTCTCATTAGGAGTTGCCTTTAGCCTGCATATGAGTCTCCTGGCATCTTTACCAGGCACGGCTTTGTTGCTGAATGGTTTCTGGCTGACTGAGAACAGCTGCAGCTTGGGTAGGACTCCCTGAGGCTTGCTGTGGCTAAAGCAAAGTCTTTCTAAGTAGGGGTAATTTTGCTTGGTCACAACTTGAACAGGGCCTCTTGAAGGGTAATAGCTTCAGCATCCGTTGTGGTTGTAGTTCTTTCTACCTGAAATGTTCCAAGCAGTAGGGTGGCCATGATGCTGGTCTGGCTGGGAGTCCATAACTGACTGGTTCACCGGAAGTCTCAGGCTCAAGGGAAACTCTGACAGCATCACACTAACCAGCTTAGTATATTTGGAAGAAAAATAAGCACTACTGGGTGCTTACAGGAACGCTAACACTCTTAGCAGCACTTAGCAGTGCTTACTTAGCACTCAGCCAATACCTCCATGTAAGCTTGGATCCTTCTGCCCATCTCACTTTCGACCTGCTGGCTTCTCCAACATCTAGTCTTGAACATGAGGCTGGAGAAACTGGGGAGCACTTCACTGTGTCATTTCTTGAGCTCTAGGGTCCCTAGATGGATTTTTTTCTACTTTTCAGAGTCATCTTGTGTTTGTTTCATGTATAATATTCAGCAGTGTTTGGGGGAGAGTAGTAAACGTGTTTCTACCTTGTCCTTGCCTTGTGCCTTTGACATCCTCCTGGGTCATTTTGATTTTTAGAAGTACTTGAGACATCGTTCTTGAGGGGTAGGGATGTGGCCCAATAATAGAACTCTTGGCTAACATGCACAAGGGCCTGTTTCAAGCCCCCCTACACATACACATACCCAAGAGTTAGGGAGAGCAAGAAAGGGGGAGGGAGAGAGAGGGTGTATCTGTCTATCTGTCTGTCTGTCTGTCTGTCTATGTGTCTGTGTGTCTTTGACTTAATACATTGCAGGTTATCTTTCAGCTCCATATCTAAGCTGTGGTAATAGCTTTCTAGGAAAGCCTGGTTCTGTTTATTCTCCCCTAGGAGTGCGAAGTGGGTGAGAGCTGCAGATCTCTTCTTTAACAAGTCCATTGTCACACTATAAGACAAGTGAGTCTTAGACCAAAGTCTGCTACACATGTAAACACTTCTCAACCTAACCATCACCAGCAGAGAAGCTCACGGCAAACTGTCTCGCCTCTCGCGGGCTTGAGAATCCTGACACTTTCCTTCTCGGAGCTATCCTGAACACTGTTTGTCCTCCCCTCCCACTAGCACCAGACAAGAGATGATTCCAGAGTTCAGCTAGTTCAGGACTAAACGGAGTCACCCCAGTAAGTAAAGATTACAGACCACATTGCCTCTCTCAGAAGCTGCTGCACCACACTGCCTCTCTCAGAAGCCGCTGCACCACACTGCCTCTCTCAGAAGCCACTGCACCCCAAGTGTAGGGAGCATGGTCCGAATATGCTCAGCTAATCTGTGTATCCCGAACCCAGTCACTTCACCACCGGCAGCCCTTTCTTCTTTGATTCTCTTGTGGTCCTGGGGATTGAACCATGGGGCCTTGCATATGCTAAGCAAGTGTTCTACCACAGCTGTCTTCATATCTTCCATTTTACTTTTTATTTTGAGACAGGCTTTTGCTAGATTTCCCTTCCCATTCTGGAACTCACTCTAGTCCAGGCTGGCTACTGCTTCAGCCTTGCAAGCAGTTGGGACTATAGGCCAGTGAGAACTAGGCCTCAGTGATACCTGTTAGACTATCCCATGGAATCTATTAAATATTTTAATTTAGGTAATAGAGCAACACTGTACTTCAGCACTGCAGGCATACAGCCTATTGTAGTAGAATTGAGTGAAATTGATACTAATGAGATGAATAATTAGAAGCCCTTCTATGACTGGAAGGATACCTTTATTAACCAGTGTTCATTGAGCGACTCATGACTGAAAGGACTCCTTCCACAGGAGGAGGGAGAGCTTTTAGACCTTCCACTTCAGGGTAGCGGGATGAGGCCATCTGTCTCATCAGGTCCTGTGCTGATCCTCTGGCGGCTCCCAGCCAACAGTGCTCCACAACTGACTGAGACTAGACAGAAAGGGGAGTTATCAAGAGTGACCTTGACAGAGACAGAGGTGGTTGGTGATGGAGAAATGGAATGAAGTGGCTTCTCCAGCAAGTGCATCCCTGAAGGCAAATAACTAAAGGGCTCAGATGGGCCTTGTCTTCACATGACCTGTGTCTGGCCCACTGAAGTGTATCGTTAAGTCACCGTCTCTCTCACCATCTGTCTGTCGGTCTGCATCTGTGTCGTCTCCTTCCTCCCCTCACCCCATTCCCTCACTACTTCTCCTCCTGGCTCTGGCATTCTGGCTCCAGTTTTCTCCATCACTGCATTCTTCAAACTGAGCTCTCTATTCCCTTCCATGAGAAGCTTTCCAGTGATAAGTTCTCTGACTTGCTGGGCCTGATGGTGCGTCGTTCCTTTAATCCCTAGTACCACCAGAGAATCAAACAAGAGAGGGCTGCTGGTATTAAGGAGGCAGAGACAGGTAGATGGCTATGAGTTCAAGATTAGCCTGGTCTACACAGTGAGTTCCAGGCCTTCCAGAGTTACCTCCTGAGACCCTATTTTCTGTTCTCTCCATGTGCTTCTCTGTTTCTGCCTCTCATCCTCTCTTCCTCTCTATCTCTTTCTTTCTCTTCCTGCAATGCTTGTCTGTCTCTTTCATGCTCACTGCTACTACTTAGATGCCCACATCTTTGTGTATATGCTATCATTCATCTTGACTATAGGTTTGTAATTACTTTCTTTCTGGGACAGAAAGGCTATGTTCTTTTCTTACCTGATCATCAACATTCCACCTTCAGAGTTATATTGCCTGCATATACTGAGCCTGCACTTCCAGTATTCCTCTGGTGTGTCTAGACCTGAGGTGGGGGAGGGTTGCTCTGCTGCTCAGTTGGGTAATGTCAATGTGTAACTGTGGGGTATTGGGCTATGTAAAGACAGTCTGGTCTCCAGTCAAGCTGAGGTGAACCTCGGGACCCAGTGGTGATAATTCACCTACATGGGACTGAAGGAGTTCTCTCATGTCTCCTGGAACCCTGGCTCCTGTCAAAGTTACTGCCCCCTCAGCCCCCACAAGAGAAGCGTGGTTAGTAGCCACGTAGGCAATGTCCCAAGCTTCTGACCATCAGGCTAGACTCCTCCCCAGTTACCTAGCAACAGAAAAGATAGCAGAATACTTTAAGAGGGCTGTTTGGCCCCTCCTCACTCTCTTGCTCTCTCCTCTTCCTCTCCTATCTCCTTTTCTCTTCCTCTCTTCCTCTCTCTCCCTCTTACTCTCTAGCCTTTCTCTTTCCCTCCCTTCCCCTTTCTCTCCTCTTGGCCATGGCGCCTCTCTCTCTCTCTCTCTCTCTCTCTCTCTCTCTCTCTCTCTCTCTCTCTCTCTCTCTTACCTTTTCTCTTACCCCCTGCCTTTCTACAATAAAGCTATAGAGCCATAGACTGTCTCTGTTCAAGGCCTGCTGGGCAGACTCTTGCCTGTGTGGGAACCTTTCTCCCTTCAGCCCTTGCTCCTGTAACCCCAGCACTACAGGGTGTCATCCCAGGGTCCCGGTCTGGGACTTCTCCTTGTCCACCCCCTGTCGAGTGGGGCTCAGTGGCTTAGATGCCCATCCAGGGCTGAGTGGAAAGCATCCGGCAGCCCTCCCATGTCTGCCTGCCCAGAGCACAGGAGGAACTCTGGCAGGACGTGGGCAATCCTCCCTTCCCCCTCATTCCCCTGCCCCCTTTTAGTTCCCACATGTAACCCTCTACAGGATGTCTGGAGTCATGATTATCTGTGGAGCATCTCAACTTTTAACCAGTTGCCTCAGTCTGACTAGGTCCATGATGCTTTGCAAGTCTGGCCGTGGCCTGTCTGCTTTGTTCATAATGTAGTACAGGTGGCAACACTGTCCACTACTGGGACAGAAATCCATTTACCCTTACAGGCCCCTCAGCTATGGTGAGACTGTTCATTCTTTGCTCCAAGCTTGTAGGTGGAAAGGTGAACCTCCAGAAGGTTTCATGGGTAAAAGAGAAGATGGAGATGCAGACAATGTGACTGCCTTTCAGAGCTCAGGGATAAGAGGCTATCTACCATAGGCTTTCCATAGCCCAAAAGCCCTACTGTGTAAATCAACAACGGAATGAGAATGGTCCCCGAAGCCACATATTTCTTAGTACTTGGTCCCAGTTGATGGAACTGCTTTGGAAGGATTAGGAGGTGTGGCTTTATTGGAGAGGTATGCACTGGAGGATGGGCTTTAAGGTTTCAAAGGCTGGTGCTATTCCAGGTTAGCTCTCTCTGCTTCCTACTTGATGATCAAGGTGTGAGCTCCCAGCTACTGGTCCAATGCTATTCTGCTTGCCTACTGTCATGCTCCCCACCATCTCTGTCATGAATTCAGCCTCTGAAACTGTAAGCCATAAATAAACTTTTTCTTCTCTAAGCTATCTTGGTTGTGGTATCTTATCACAGCAGTACAAAAAAATAACTAAGACAGATGTCAAGGGGTTTACCCTAAACCATATCCCAGATAATTTGCTCTCCTGTGATCCAGTAATTCTATATTCTTTCCATTACAGAGTGACTTCCAAACACTTTTCCATATAAACCTTAGGTTTTTTTTGTTTATTTTTTGTTGTTGTTTGTTTTGTTTTTAGACAGGGTTTCTCTGTATATCCCTGGCTGTCCTGGAACTCACTTTGTAGACCAGGCTGGCCTCGAACTCAGAAATCCACCTGCCTCTGCCTCCCGAGTGCTGGGATTAAAGGCGTGCACCACCACGCCCGGCTTAAACCTTAGTTTTAAAGCATGCCCTGAATAGACTGTCATATTTAAGATGTTTTATTTTTACTTTTTAGTATATAGGTGTATGTGTATTTAGTGTCTGTGTGCATGAGAGCAGGTGCCTGCAGAGGCAGAGGCATTGGATGCCCTGGAGCTGGAGTTACAGGTAGCTGTAACTCCAATGTTACATGTGCCCAATGTGCATGGGAATCAAATCCAGGCCCCCAACAAAAGCAGCATGTGTTTTTAACTGCTGAGGCCATTGATCAAGCCCTATCATATCCAAGAGCAGGAACTTTGCTGTTGTCCTTAAAGAGAGGGCTCGGCTAACCTCTGCCTCTACCAGCTCCAGAAGCCCTTGTTCAGAAAACATGACAAGCCACTCAGTCTCCTGAGCTGTGTATTCACTTCGCTGAAGTGGCAAGAAGTGAGGAATGAAAATATAATCGAACAGTTTGGTGACAGTGCATTCAAGCAAGATGACTATGGGGAGACTGTGGGACACACACATCAGACCGAAGGCCGAATAAAAGGAATACCTTCCCGTTGCCACTCACCTGCCCGAGGGTGCGTCTTGGAACAATAGAGACACAAGAATAACGCATTCTTGGAGTGGCCAGGGAACTTGCTCAGTGTGCCCTGCTAGTAAAGGGAAGAGCCTGTTCCCTGACTCCTGTGATCCTTCTACTGAGGCACAGAGCAGGCATGCAGGAAGCAACTGTCTATGAACGGTTTTCCACACTTGTCTTTTCCGAGGAGATATGACTTAGGGGATTTGTACTGGACATGTGGGGGGGGGGGGCTGGGTAGCTGTCTTGCACACACAAGCCTGTGCTGGCCAGTGGGAGAGGCCAGGCTTCTGCCCTGCTTTATGGTTAACCCACATGAAGGAACCTGCTTCCCATTACTACAGGCAATACAACAGAGACATTTAATGAAAAGGCTGGGCATGGTGGAACATGCCTGTAACCCCAGAATTCAAGGACTAGAGAATTATGAGTTTGAAGCTACCCTGGACTGAAGATGAAATCCTGTCACAAAAAGGGGACAGGGTTAGGAGAGGAGGAGAAGAAAGCCAAATTGCGGAAAGGGAAGAGAAGAGGAAATGGATAAGTCCTCTGCTCCGCAGCAGGTGGAGCCCAGCAGCATCACGTCGTCACACACTCCTCTCCTCTGGTGGAGATTCGGGAAGACATAACTGGATTTGGTTGGTACAGGTGGTGGCTTCCAGCCCCTCCCTCTTGTCTCCAAACCACCATCCAACCGAGGACTGGCAGCAATGCAGATTAATGGCTGGTGAGCAAGGTCCAGTCATGGTGGGCAGCACAGGCCGACCGTGCCAGTCACTCACCGGGCTGTGCACCAAGCAGGGTTCACCTCACTAGCAGCTGAAGTACAGCTCCAAGCCCACCTCCACTCGCCTCAGCACTGATTTGGTCTCAGTTCCCCCTTGAGTCTTCACACTGAAGCAGCCTGTGGTATATGCATAGTCCAAGACCTGGCTCTTGTTGAAATTATTTAGTCTGAAAACAGAAGTTTAAAGCAGGTTCTTGGACCAGCATGATGGTGGCTGAGAGGAAGGGCACTTGCTGCTAAGTGTGGGGACCTGAGCTTGATACCTGTCCCACGGAGACAGAGGAAACCAACGATTGTCCTCTGGCCTTGACCAAGGCCTGGGGGGCAGGGCACACATTCCCTCAGCCTATTAAATAAATCCAAATAAAATAAAGTATGAAGTTCTCTTTACCAGTGTACAGAGATATCAAGATAGTGCTCACAGAACTCCACAGTCTAGGGTACTGTGTTAAAATCCACAGTTTATCGCTTCCACCAACATCTTATTGTACTTAATCTTGAAGAACTGTTTTATGGAGGGTTTGGGAAGGGTGAATAAAAGGTTATGTGATTAACACGGTATTTAATTTTTAAAAAAATCCCCTAATCTAGCAGTCTTGACTATCCTCAAATGAGCTAATAGCCATTGGGGTGGATTTATGTAGCAAATTGCTGTCTGCTATATTCAAATTATTCCCTGAGCTCTGACTCCTACAGAAAATACCAAATATCATGGAGACACACAATTATCATGCTTAATTAATGTTTGCAACCAAAAAAAGCACAAGGTTGGAATCTTTAATATCATTGTGGATATTGAAGAGCTGAAGTTGACTGACTATTATCTTGAGATTAATATATTTTTCCCCAAGCCAGACTCCGGGGTCAGAAGGCAGAGTATTAAAACTATTTGAAAAATTCACTGCAATTAATTGCTGTAGGGGCTAATTCTTTTTTAATGTCTTGCTTCCTTACGCCTGTGCTATGAATTGTTCTTGCCTGCCCACTTCACCCATTAAGTGGTGATTCAGAGTGACAACAACGTGGAAATGAAGCAAGTTAGTTAATCACCATGAAACTGCTCTGGAGATGCCGGGTCCAAGTACGCCTCACTCTCGGGAGCTCTCATTACCTGATCTGCTCCCGGAGTGAGGTTCTCCTGCACAAAGCCATTTGTAATTTTTATGGAGAAGACAAGGGCAAAGAGGTTGGTGATGATGTTTGTGTGGAATTGCTATCAGTACCTACTCAAGGTCCTGCAGGGCCCTCAAGGTCGTTCCTTGGGGTGTTGGGAAACTGCTGTCTGTTCTGGCTCCGAAGTCTTGGAATATGTCTGTGGAAGTGGTTGTTATCACGTGACTTTCCCAAAGCGTCTTCAAGATGCAGGGTGCCGGATCAGTGGGCATAAACTAGTTTTCTTTGCCCGTGTTTAGGTGGCCTGCCATGACAACCAGAGAGCTCCCGTTGTCTTCCTGTGCATTTCAACCAGGTGGACTGAACGGCCATGGGTCAGCCCCCATTTCTTGGAAAGCTGAGGTGGTCCTTGTGAAATATACTGGACCCCAGTACAAGTCCATCTTACAGAGGAGACTCAGCAGCAGTGAGGGGGTGCCATGGCTCTCCGGCCTGCTGGAGTCACTGCCTGTCTCACAGATTCATCAACCCAGTGTGTGCCTACCCATGGCACTGCTCTTTGTATGATGATGGGTAGTGTGCTTAGTAGAAATACTTGTGCATCAATGAACATGAGATAAACTTAAAGTAGCTTAAATGTCAGGTGGACCATAGAAAGAAGGCAACCCCTCAAACTCCAAATGCCCCTCGGTGGCGCTGAAGGCAAGGTGGCCAGTTAGCTAGTTCTGCACACTAGTTAACTCAAAATGCAAGGCGGGAAGTGAAGGTGCCAAGAGGCACAGTAGCTCCTGTGGGAATCCCAGCAGCCAGAGGGCGGAGGCAGGAGGAGCACTTCCGGTTCCAGGTCAGCCAGACACAGAAACGGAAGTCCTCTGATTGTGAAGATGCCTGTAAGACTATAGCATTCACCCTTACACACACAATTCAGTGAGTGTTTGATTCATGCTGGCAGGCACTGTGAGATTAGCACATAGGCTTCAAGTGTGTCCTCAGGAAGCTCAGGGCATCATTTGGGAGACAGGGGAGCACGTGGCTCACTCTACATCACACAGAAGAGAATGTGGGAAGATGTGACAGGGAAAAGAGAGGGCCCATTCTGCTGAGAAAGGTCAGGCTGGGGTGTAGACATATGATACAGAGGATGAACAGTTCAGTGATGGGGAGGTTAGAGGTGGGGGAGGGGAAGGCAGGAGCCTAGCAGTGTACAAGGAAAGGTCAGTTCCTTGCAGCAATAAGGCTTTCTGGCACAAATAGAAATGTTTACTTCGCTTTGGAAGTGATGCCATGCCCTCACTTGGGCTCCTGCAAGGCAGGCTGTGTGTCACATGCCACTCTTGGGTGGGTGATGCAGAGTCATCACCTGCCCTGGGCTAAAACAAGGGGAACAAGAGAGGGCCAGGTTTCCCTGGAGGAGGGCATGACCCAATTCTTGTAAAAGCCTACTATGCTCAGCTCTTTGCTCTCCAGGCACAGCTCCTTTTGAAAAGAGGGGTCTGTGTTTGAGACCAAATCTCTCAACTACTGTCCCATAAAATGTCACCATAAACTAGGAGGGTAAACAAAAGTAGAGGAGAGTGGGCCATTTAGGCCACAGGGGAAACATGAAGCAGACAGACCTGTGACATGTGACATTCCTGAGCTGCTGAGAGGCTGCACACACTGCAGTTCTCAATGCTGGTAGGGAGGGTCTTCTGTGTACTGGGGCAGTGGGATAGGATGGGGTGGCCCCACACTATGCAGTATGGAAGGAAAATAACGATACCTGGTGTCCTGTGGAGACCTGAGTATGGCACTCAGACTGTAAGTCGGTGATACAAATCCAGTTAAAAACCAGAAGCATTTTGGGGCATTTGTATTTAAGACACACACACACCATGAAATGAGGCACACCCTGGGACAGAAGGCAAGGTGAAAATGAAAACTTACAGTAAAAACCACCGTGGAAGGTGACTTTAAAGCGGTGTCTTCTTTTTCCTCCCCACAGCCTTCTGCTTCTGAGCACAGAGGCCACATAGCATTCACCCCCTGCTTCTTACTTTCCAGCAATGTTTTAGTCTGTTTCTCTAAGTCAGTGGTTCTCAATCTGAGGGTCGCGACCCTTTGGGGGGTTGAATGACCCTTTCACAGGGGACACCTGAGACCATCGGAAAACACAGATACATCAGAAAACACGGATATACATTACAGTTTATAACAGTAGCAAAATCACAGTCCTGAAGTAGCAACAGAAGTAAATTTATGCTGGGGTCACCACCACAGGAGGGACTGTATTAAAGGGTCACAGCATTTAGGAAGGTTGAGAATCGCTGCTCTAAGTTACAAGGTCTACTAATTCCAAATTTCCTTCTGATAGCCGATTTTCCTGCATGTTTCCTGAATAGAACACAGGCTGAGGGCTAAAAATAGAAACTCTTCCCCCCGGTATGTTGTCACTGGTGTTTGCAGGGTAGCTGTGGGGACAGGAGAAGAAGAATGTGGGAAAGTCTGTTGGTTAATTATCTAGCTGTAAAGTGTGCAGCCCGCCTGTTTGACAGCTCTTTGATGTCTGTATTTCTCATTGCTTGGCTGCTAACGTTGCTTTTAGAATTACGCCTGAGCAGGGAGTCCATTTTAGGGAAGTACATCGGTTCTTCTTCTTCTTTTTTTTTTTTTTTTTTTTTCAGATGATCATATTTCTGCCATGTCAGAGAAATGATAGATTTGACTTGACATCTCCATAAAGCACGAGGTTTGATGCATTCAAGACATGCTGAAGACATGTTTTATGGCGTTCTTTAAAACTCATCTGCAGTCTTTTATCTGTGTTTGATTGGTGTGTTCCATTCAGTAGTAATTCCCGTTTCTGGACTTTGACCCTCTGAACACCAGGTCTCCACATCTAACTTGTATCTATTCTCTTCTAGAAGGTCCCATTCTGTCCAGGACAGCCTGGCTCACTAAGCATTTGGGGCTGAAAATGTTTGTCTTCATGGTCTTTCTTTCCTATTAGTATGCATGCAGAGGGAGTGGGAAATTTACACCTTGGGACTCACTGCCGCCATCAGCTTGCCATCTCCATCCCACACTTGTTTTGTGACCAGGGTAGATTTGCCCTCCATGTACCCAGACTTCAAGTGCCCCTTGCCTGTAAACAAGCAAGCCTGAAAACTGAACAAAACCCTCTCCCAAGCTTGTCTCTGATACCCAGCCAAGTGTAAGTCCACCTTCATTCTCCTCACCTCGCCCCTCTCTGGGAGCTGGAAGGCTCTGCTGAGCACCTGGTGCTAGGCTCGCACCTGGGCTAGACATATTTACATTCCTTTCATCTTTTATGGTAGCAGCATCTGCTCTTGATTCTGGCCTGCACTGTGCCTGATTTCCTCTCAGGCCTATTTTCTGTAGCTGAGTGAACTATGCTATCTGGTTTTGCCACCAGGCCCTTCCAATCCATTTTGAAATAAACACAACAAACACTCATAGATTCTATTTAGTGATTAGAGAGACACGTGCACAAAAATGGATGTAGATTGTTTAGTCAGGTCAACATGAGGGGATAAACATATGTCTTTATAAGAGTTTCTTTCCTATTAATATACATGGAGAGAAAGTGGGACTTTCATATTTTGGATTTGCAAGCAATTCTTCAATTTGGAATGAATTAATGTACAGAGAATATTCATCCTAATTGCTTTAAAATTTGGCCTGCCATTAACAAAAAATAAGGGAGTAACCACTTTAATAATCTCTAGCCAACAAGGACTTGAATGACTTATACATTTCGATTTTTAAAATCTGAAGATTCATTAAAATGTTTCTTGAGAATGTCAGAGTTGTCGTTATATTTTGATTTGTTATAGTTTAATTTCTTGTGTCCTGGTGACTTTTCTGGTTTGGATTTTATCCTGACACTAAATATCAACCATTGGGTAAGAAAATGAGCTAGCAACTGATCTAGTCTTCCAACCCTCTCCAGGTAGCTAAATCTGCGAATCATCTTCAAGCTACAGGGATCCTGTCTTACTTTATCTTAGTTGAGTTTGGACAAAGTAAGACCCTTCTGATTGCATGGTAGCTAAGTGATAAGAATTTAAATGATTCTTAGGAAAACTGAAGACAAAACGTGTAAAATAGCCAGCTCAGGGGTTGTGGCAATCTGTCTGTCTGTCTGTCAGCTGATAGCCTGCCTCTGCCACTCCAGTTCATGGAACTCTGCTAGGGAGATACCTCATCTTCTAGCCAGCCATTCTCTAGTTAGCATTGGAAAAAAAATCTGCTTCTCAGTTTTTCTGGTCATTCTTGAATGACCTCCAGGAGAAGTGAGGGGGGTGCATTAGCCTAACCAACACTGACTTGAAGAAAGATCAGTAGAAATTACTTTGACACTTGGAACTGGCAGGCTGAGAATCAGGATTTGGAATTTGTTGGCTAACTGTCCCTGGGGCCATTTCTTCCTAAAATCATTGTCCATGTTGACAGCTATTCAGTTGCTGAGGGATAGTACTGTAGCCTTTTTAGTGGATATGAGAAATTCGGTAAATACAGTCAACAGAATACTCATTTCTTCCTGATTAACAGACCCAGCTCGGTGTCCACCTAAGTACCTTCATTGTGTAAAGAGATTGGCAATCCCTAAAGAACAGAGAAAGGAAGGCTAGAGTTGCAAGCCAGTTTTTAAATGCATGTAAGCATGAACATTAAGAACATGATGACTATAACAAGTATCTGAATTAGGAGGGTAATTCAATTTGCCCCTGTCTGTCAGTCACAGGAGCAGGCCTGACCCTGTGATGGATGCTGAGCTGTCTTCTCTAGGACAGCATGGCATCTAATGTCTCATTTTGCCATTTCAGAATATGTCACCACGGTCATTGCTCCTGAGCTGAGCATTCTTCTACAGAACTACCAGTGTATCCAAAACAAATTAACTTCTCACAGAACAAAACTCTTCTCCAAGTGCCAGAGCTTTCTTCATGACTCTTACATGACATTCTGACACATATACCCTGCCTGTCAGGAGCCTTAGGACTGACCTGTCGAGACCTTCATCAGTCCAGGCTTATAGGAGACACGGAGCAAGCAAAGAGAGACAAGAGCGCTTCAGGGGCCCTAATGAGTAGGGCAGAGCCTGGAGAAGGGGTAGCATAAAAAACAGAGACAGGTGGCCCAGAACAGTGCCATTTGAGCGTTCTCAATGAGAAGGGCTCTTGGGTGACCCTGCAAGGGTACTGGGAAGATGAAATATGAAGGTTCTTGCACCCTCCGAGGTTACTATTTCTATGACATACTGTCCTGATCTCGACTACTCAGCATCACTAGACAGGGTATCAGAAGATGACGCTGGTCAGAATCTAAGGTCATGATTGTCTTAGATAATCCTACTCTAGGAATTCCCGTTGTGGTAAATATGCATGGCACAAAGCTGACATTATCCACTTAACATTATTCTTTATGTTAAGTGTGTAATTCTGTGGCCTTGAGTATGTTCACACTATCCTGCAGCCATTACCACTGTCCGTCTCTAGAGGAAAGTCTGACCCCATTAAACAATGGCTCCCTTGCTCCTCCTCCTCCTCTAGTCCCTGCAACCACTATTTTTGTCTTTGTCTCTTACAGGTACCTCATGTGACTTAGCTTCACGCAGCATTTATCCCTTCCTGCCTGGCTTGTTTCACTTACTATAGTGCCTTCAGAGTTTATCTGGGTTGTAGCATGAATCCGACTGTGTTAGCGTTAAAGGTTGAATAATAATCCACTGTATACAAGTATGGTATACACAGAGTGTTTCTCCTGCACGTAGGTCTGTACAGTGCCCTCAGAACCCAGAAGATGGCATTGGATCCCTGGAACCAACCGGGGCTACCAACAGCTGTCAGTTGCCATGTGGGCGCTGGGAATCAAACCTGGGTCCTCTGGAAGAGCAGCCAAGTGCTCTTTAACCTCTTAGGCATCACTTAAGCCCCACTTCCCATTTTAATTTTTTTTTTTTTTTGAGGAATGTATTCAAGGAATTTTAGACACTAATCTGTTAAAAGAAAGAATTACTCACTGATCACTTCATATGTGCCATGGGATGTGCAGGCTTCAGTAAAACAGAAGTGGAGCAAGGCCTCTCCTCTCCAAACTCTGCCCTGGACACAGGATAAAGTCACGGTCAACAATCAGATGTGCAATTAGCACTTACATGCTGTGTTCAGTTCCGTTAGAAGTATATGAAGAATACTCTGGAAATATGCCACTGCAGCGATGGCTTCTAGCATTTCCGAAGCTTGGGTATGGTCTAAGATGACGATTACCCCAGATTCTGGCTCATGGTGGCTGTTGCAGAAAGGAGTCTCAGTCTGGGCTGTATACTAGGCTAATTTAGTTCACTGCACATATCGCTGTCTGTGGCCTAAACTGTCCCCTTTCTGTCTGTCTCTCTCTCTTTCTCTTCTAGTGGTTTCTAATTGCCAACCGATCTTACAAAGTCAGCGCGGCCAGCTCCCTTTTCTTCAGCGGCGTGTTCGTTGGCGTTATCTCCTTCGGTCAGCTTTCAGATCGATTTGGAAGGAAAAAAGTCTATCTCACAGGTAATCTGTCACCCTGTGCATACGCTGAATAGGAGGCTTTCTTTCCCCAAGACTGTTATGGAAATACTAAGGGGGGTTATTTCCTTAAAGTTCTCTGTGAGTTCGCAGGTGGACAAAGAGCTTCTGTTTATTACACTGGCGCGAGGCCACGCAGCACTAGTGCCGACTCTGGCCAAGTGGTTTTTTGGAATGAGCTCACCTGGCTAAGACCAGATATTTTTGTTAAAGACAATTTTTTTTTTGACAGTGCTTTCTGCAACCCCCAAATTGTAATCTCTGCCCTGCTTCTAAAGAGACCAGTGAAGGAGTGCCACAGCCTTCCCTTCCATTTCCCTGTATTTTTCTGTGTTGATTTATTTCAAATGAACTCTATAGGACCTGGCGTAGCTGTCTTGACAGGCCGAATATGAGCAAGGATTTTCAATTTCTAGCATTATTACAAATAACTGAAAATGGTGTGTGATTGACAGAAATTGTAAGACAAAGAAAACAGGCCTTGGTTTTTCCTTCCTCATTTTCAAGGCAAATTGGTAGAAAAAAAATAAAAAAACCACATCTCAGGACGTTTAAGTTTACAAAGGTTTATTTTACAAACTGATGAATATAATTTATTATTTTCTCCAAATGCTGTTTTGCTTCTGGGTCATTGAATATTGTTCCTCTCTCCCCAGGTTTTGCTCTTGACATCTTATTTGCTATCGCAAATGGATTTTCCCCCTCCTATGAATTCTTTGCAGTAACTCGCTTCTTGGTGGGCATGATGAATGGAGGGATGTCCCTGGTGGCCTTTGTCTTGCTAAACGAGTGCGTGGGCACCGCCTACTGGGCACTTGCAGGTACTGCTTCCCTTTTGCAGCTCTGGATGAGAGTGGTTTAAGGGAGAGTCAGAAAGCACACTTGGACTTGAGGCACTTGTGATCTACAGGTGAAGAGAGCGGTGAAGGATGGCCACGCCTCCCCTTCCATTTCCCTGTTTTTCTGTGTATTAGGGTATTCCGTACCCTAGTGCTGGGAACCTGAAGTGCTCTTAAGTCCACATTCTTCTGCATACTGAAATGCCTTGGAGATGTGGCCCAGTTCTAAACACAAAATGCATTTACATTTCATAGTTGCTTTATGCGCATAGCCTGAAGGTGATGCTATGCGGCATTTTTAGTGTCTCTATTTTAGGCTCAAACCATCATGTCCAGGTAAAGAATGGATTTTTTTTTTCCACTTGAGGAATTGTGTCAGTTCTCAAACTATTTCCGATTTTAGAACATTTGGGATTGGGGGTTTTAGGATTTGGGGGTGCTCAGCTTGCATCACACTTGCTCTCTCACATGTGTGCTTCAAGGTGTCAGAGATTGTGATGTTCCTATTCCCTGGTGGAAGTCCTTCTTCCCTAGGCCTGCCTTATAGACAGGTGGCAAGATGACGGTGGCAAGTGGCCCATTTGCTCAGAACAGCATCCATCACTTTCTCCCCTGCACCAGGAAACAGGGCAGGGGCAGGGAACTTTTTCTCCCGAGGCCCCTTACTTCATCCTGATGATGACTCCGATGACTCCCTTTTCCTGGCTCTCCTCATTCTTACTGTTCTCTCTGGTCAATAGAGGGCATCGTCGGAGCATTTCTTACTGGTGCTAAATTTCTAAATTGAGGCCATATTTTGTATTATCTCTAATAATTCCAACATCCTCTCAAGGCCACACATACAGTAAAAAAGAGTTGTTTAAAATGTTTACATTTTTAAAATTTTGTGCTTATATGCATTCGCACGTGCATGCATGCAAGCACAGGTGCCCATATGCACATGCTCAGTGAACACCTTTACCCACTGAACCATCTCACTAGGTTGCCTTAGGTAGGGAGGGTTTCCATTGCTATGATGAAACACCATGATAAAAATCAAGTTGGGGAGGAAAGGGTTCATTTCACTTTACTCTTATAGTCTGCCATCCAGGAAATTAGGGCAGGAACCTGCATGCAGAGACCATGAGGGAGTGCTGTCATTGGCTTGCCTCTTTATGACTTGCTCAAGCTGTTTGCTTACAGGATCCAAGACCACCAGCCCCGGAGTGTCACTGCCCATCAATCATCAGCCAACAAACTATGCCACAAGCTTGACAATAGTCCAGCCCTGTGGGGGCATTTCTTAGCTGAGGTTCCCTTTTTCAAAATGGCTCTAGCTTGTTCTATATTGACATAAAGTAACCAGCATAAAGGCTGGGGATGGAGGAGGCGGCTCAGTGAGTGAAATATTTGCTGGTTTCAGATTCTCCAGCATTTACATAAGAAGCCAGGCATGACAGTGTGTGTCTGTCACCTCTGCTGGGGAAGTGGCAACAGTTCTGGTCCAGTGACAGATCCTGTTTCAAATCACAGTGTGGAGAGCAATAGAGGAAAGCAGTTATCAGCCTCAGGCCTCCACGTGAACAGGCACAAGCACCTGCACACACATCCCTATGCCACACACGCACACACGCGCACGTGTACACACACACACACACACACACACACACGAGCACGCACACACACAAGCACGCACACACACGCACACACACGAGCGCACACACACGAGCGCACACACACACACACACACACACACACACACACGCGTGCGCGCACGTACACACACTATGTGACTTCAAATATCTTAGGAGAGTGCCTATATCTAAACCTCTACCTTTTAGATTATAGATTTGCACTGATAACTTTTGGAGATTCTTTTTAAGAAAAGAAAAACTTTCATTTACTTGACAGTCATTGGTACAAACAATATTTTTTTACCGATACAGGGACAAAATTGACCTTATGACTGAAAAAAATGTATCTAAATGGCAAAATTATGAGAGAATGCCATTTTTACTCTTTAGAACTAAGTCACTAATTTTTAAAACTTTTTTGAGATTATAATTACATTTCTCCCTTGCCTTATCTCCCTCCAAACCTTCTTACATGTCCCTCCCCAGCCCTCTTCAAATTCATGCCCTCTTTTTATTGTTATTGTATGCATCTATGTAAATGTTTATACATATGCATATACATAGATATATTCATAAATATAACCTCATTAGCCCGTATAATGTTACTTACATGTATGCTTTCAAGGCTGAGCACTTGGCAGCAGCTGGTGTGCTCTTCCCTAAGGAAGATCTCCCTCCCCTTCCCAGCCTGCCTCAGTTACCCGTAGTTATGTGTGTAAGATTGAGGCCTCGTGGTTTTCCCTGTCCATCTTGGCATGCCCACTGATACTGCCATAGTTCAGCTTATCTCTGGGCAGCAGTAATGTTGGTGAGACTTTATGGATGTAGCTTCTAATGTTTCTAGGAGACATTCTCTCAGAGTAATGCCTTCCGCCCCGATCTGCTGGCTCTCACAGTCTTTCCACCCCTCTTCCACGTTGTCCCCTGAGCCTTAGGTGAGGGAATGTTCTATAGCTGTGTCCACTGGGATGAGGTGCCGCGGTTCTGCAATGGTTGTTTGTGTTTCTCGGTACTTGTGTCTGTTGCAAAGAGAGATTTCCTTGATGAGGGGTGAACACTACACTTATACGTCAAATATAAGGACAGATGGTTATAGATCATTGTTATAGATTGTGCTATTTAAGTAAATTAGTGGTTGTGGCGACTCCTCCAATAGCCACGTTGTCGCTAACACTGAGTTTCTAGCACCGGGCATGGTTTCCTTCTTGCTGAGCAGGTCTTAAGATTGATTAGTGAGAAACTGATTATAGCTAAGGCATGCGCGCCACTTCTGCACCATTAGGGCTACTGTGCCGTGCCAGCTGATGAGGGCCAGAGCTGGGAGGAATGTTGGTTGCCTCCCCACCTTCAGAAGCTTATGCCGTGAAGACATATCTTTTAATTAGGGGGAGCTGAGAAAACAAGCAATTTTAGAGAATTCTAAGGGCAACGAGAAAAATTAAGCAATGAGATGAGCCAGATAGTCATTTCCAGAGTAGCTAAATAGGCTGTTAAATGGGCTGGTTTGAGAAAACCTCAGAGTATATGTTTGAATGAATGAATAGGAAAACCTGAAGTTGTAATGTAATGTCCAAGGCCTGAGGTCCTACTATGGTGCAGTAGGAAAAGGTGAAAGAAGGGGTGGGGGAGAGAGGAATGAGGAGGGGGTGGACCACGTGTGCCTGGCCCAAAGTGAGCTGCATGAACAATAACGGGTTTTTATTCAAAATGCAGATGAAGGCCACGGGACTTAAGTTATATAAAGGAATGATGGGACTTCACCCAGAAAGATTGTTCTTGTGGATATATAACCACAGAGAAGAGAAAAATAAAACCTGAGGGGTTAAAGGGGCCGTGTAGCTGGCTATGTGAGCCCAGTGATGGTTTAGACTAGGTGGGGGCTGCAGCAGAGAGAGAGAAGGGGAAACTGAGTGAGATTTGGATGGCCATCACCTGGAGAGGGACCAGCAGAGATGGGGACACAGGCCCAAGCATGGCTTCAGGATTCGGGTCTGAAAACTGGGGCAGTCACTGGTGCCTTTTACAAAATCAAGTCAGAACTAGATTATCTTCTAGCCCACCAACATTTAGCAGGTTTAGCCTGCTCCTAGCTGAGCAGGAACAAGAGACTCAAAATGTGTAAGAAATAAATGGGAAACAAATGTGAATGAAAGGACAAAGACCCTAAGGCATGGAAACATTAAGTAGGCCACACATAGGATTCCAGGACTGCGATGATAAGGGGACTTGGAATCCTTGCATTTTCAATGATCTGAGTCAGTCAGATCTGCAGCTCTTTTCCGTGGGCCTGCTGTCGTTTACAGGTATGTGTGTGTGGCTTCCTCCTGGACCTTAGCTGTGGCCTGCCTATTATCCCATCAGATTCAACACTACCTTCTCTCGACCTACAACTGACATTACTGCCTGGACCACCGCCTGCTACTGTCACTACAGTGTGTAAGCTGGAGGCCTCTGGTTATGATTATCCAACGAGCTACAGCATCCCTTTGGATCATCTCCCTTGTCCACCATGTCCATTTGATTGTGACGGATGCTCAACTCTAAAGAGGGTAGATAGAGAGGGAACCCACTCGCACAGCGTCTCATGTCAGGGCAGCTAGGCTGAGGAGATTTTGGAACCCGGAAGTTGGGTGTTTCTCGTCTCTGTTCTCCATCCTGTCTGAAAACTTTCTCAGCCAGAGATGCAACGCAGGAGCTCTGAGCATAGTATTTGAACTGACAAGATCTGATTGGTCCATCAAGGGTTACTCTTGGAGCTAAGGGAACTGTGATTGGTAGTCCCCATTTGAATGACAGGAGTAATAAGTAAGAGTCAGTCCTCCGGTGCAGTGTGGTTGAGGGGTTCTTGAAATTAGAAAGGAAAGGAAGGCAGAAAGAAAACCTTCTGATATGGATACTCATAATCAGATGTCCTCCCTGCCATGACCCTGATTAGTAGATAAGATACATACAAACCCAAACCCAGGTTGTAATAGGATGCTGTGAGAGCTAATTGCAGTTGTCAACCTGTGTTAGGAAATACTTTAGTGAGCACACTTTGGGGCGTGCCTGAAATAGAGTGTCCAGAGAAGAGGACCTGAGAGGGAAGTCCCACCCTGAAGAAGGTAGCCCCATCCTAAGGGCTGAGAGTGCAGACCGAGGACAGCAGAAAGAACAAAAGATGAGTGAGTGCCAGCACTCATCTCTCCGCCCCCTGATCTGCCCACAAGCAGCCTCACCCTCTCCCTGCTGTGCTTCACCACCGGCAGACTCCAGCCCTCTCAGAGCAGACGCCAGAATAAACCCTTCCACCCTTCCACTGAATTCTTCCAGACGCTCCATCACTGTGAGGAGAAAAGTGCAGAGATTACAAATATAGCACTTGTATAGCAAGCAGTGTTTTTGGAAGCTATTAATAACGAACATACCTTTTGAGACCACTGTTGTTTTTATTTCGATGATGAGAAGACAGGCGCTCAGGATGATTTAGTGACTTGCTCACAATCACACTGCAGTACAGTGCTTCTCAACCCTCCTAGTGCTGCGACCCTTTAATACAGTTCCTCGAGTTGTGGTGATCCCCAGCCATAAAATTATCTTTGTTGCTACTTCATAGCTGTACTTTTGTTAGTTATGAATCATAATGTAAATATCTAATATGCAGGGTAGCTGATATGTGACCCCTGTGAAAGGGCCATTTGACTCCCACAGGGGTCACGACCCAGAGGTTGAGAACCACTGCTCTAGTATTTGGTGGAATTGGGGTTTAAATTGGGTCCCTCTGAAACCAGCCCACACTATCCCCTGACTGCGTAGTCATGGGTGAATACTGAGTGACAGAGAAAGAAGCCTTATCCCTGGGAGCCAGCCAGGTGCTCTTTGATGTACTGTAACGAGTCTGCAAACAGCTAGCGATTGATTGTCTCAAATTTCCAGAGGACTCCATATTGTCTCCAGCTCCTCACTTACTGAATCCTGCTTTCAGAATGCTGAACACACACACACACACACACACACACACACACACACACACACACACATCCTTTTGGCTCTTTCTTTTGCTAATTAGGGGGAAAATATACAAGTCACCATGTTTTATTATAAAGTGATAAGTTATAAACAAAGATCAAAGAAAATACTTGTTTATCATAGAAAAAATAAGACTAAAACCAGCAAAGCCCATCTAAAAACTGCCTTTCCTGCCAGGCAATGGTGGCACACACCTTGAATCCCAACTTCTGGGAGGCAGAGGAAGTCAGATCTCTGTGAGTTCAAGGCCAGCCTAGTCTACAGAGTGAGTTCCAGCACATCCAGGGCTACACAACAGAGTCCTGTCTCAGAAAACAATAAAAAAAAAAAAAAAAAAAAAAAAAACCTGCATTTCCATAGAGATGAGAAAGGAGATGTGAATGGCTCAGAGTGTGGTGGAGCCTGAACAGGGCCTGGCTTTGCCATAATCTAACATGCCGTATCAGAGACGCCTTCCCCTAACCCACAAGCTATTTTCTTGCTTCAGTGTGCAGTTAATAATGGTACTTGTTTCATGAAACATCACACACAATAGATTATTCTCAACAAAACTCAATAACCTGCCCACAGAGATAAAAGCAGGCACAGAATGTGCCAGAGGTACAGAATTTGCAAGAACATCAGGCAAGCTGGCACATTTAATCTTTATCTCAACACTTATTTTAAAAAACATAGGCTTCTTTACGGTTCTGCGGTTGATATTTTTCCATTAGTGTTTTGACGAAAGTACGTGCTTCAAACAGATTGTGTTCCTACTTGGGAAAGGCAGTCGAGAAACGAGAAAATGTAAAGAGTCATGTATCTGATGGTGATAAATTAAGTAGAGAAAAGAGGGGGGAGTGGGGGGATGGCTCAAGATATTTTCATGAATAGCCTCCATAATAAAGATTAAGAGCCAGGAGCTGGAAGCTGGCTCGGTGCGTTCAGACCCTCTCTGGCAAGCCTATCAGGGTTTGATCTGTGGAACCCACGTGGTGGAAGGCAGGGACCACCTACCACAAGTCACCTTCCGACTTCCTCAAGTGCACTGTGGCACACGCAAGCCCACACATATAGAGACACACAGAACAATAAATAAAACAAGAGAATACAACCCATTTGAAAGATTGAGATCAGCATTGCAGAAACTGCAGGACCCAAAGGCCACATCATCCCCACTGAAAAATATATCTCCAGCCTCAGCCCCAGGTGCAGACAGAAGTCATTGCAACACCCAGGACAGGAAGCGCTTGACTAAAGTTTCCAACTTCCTTCTTGTCCACACAGGGTCCATGTTTTCAGCTGCCCTCCCTCCATTTTCACAGATTTCTGGCCCTTCTTGGTGCTATATCATTAGAAGCTGGGTGCTATGTGGTCTTTGCCCCTCCTCTGCCTCTCACACTTAGTAGGGCAAGGCTGATGTCTCCCAAGGAGGACACGCTCACCAGTCAGGTTGGAAAGGGTGCCATGGGCGGCCTTCTCCAGTGACAGTTCTCTTTTCCCTGCTTTAGGATCGATTGGCGGTCTCTTCTTTGCTGTTGGCATCGCGCAGTATGCCCTATTAGGGTACTTCATCCGCTCCTGGAGGACCCTAGCTGTTCTGGTCAACCTTCAGGGAACAGTGGTCTTCCTCTTATCTTTGTAAGTAGTCTTGTCTCCTTGGAATTCTTGTCCCATAAACAGGATTGTCTCGGAAGGGTGTGAGCAGGCAAGCAAGCAAGCAAGCAAGCAAGCATTCCGTCTGCCAGGAGCT
This sequence comes from Mus pahari, assembly GCF_900095145.1. Taxonomy (NCBI): domain Eukaryota; kingdom Metazoa; phylum Chordata; class Mammalia; order Rodentia; family Muridae; genus Mus; species Mus pahari. Next base: position 91,684,956 of record NC_034593.1, on the reverse strand, counting down.
TGCCTGCAGTGAATTCTGGGAAGAGCTAAACTGCACATGTTCAATTCTTGCCAGCTCCTTGAAGAGAGAGATGCTAATTAATTAGTTCAGAATGTGGGTATCTCGTGTTTAATTTCTTAGCAAATTTTTAACTGCATTTGACCTTCAGGCTATTGGAAATTTCTTTCCTTTTTCTTTTTCTTCTTCTTTTTAACTCAATGCCTTAAGCTTAAAGATATTCAAGTTGGGTCTCACCATGGGCTAGGTGTGAGACTGAGGTCTGATACTGTGGAGCCAAGTGTAAGGGCTGACCATGTAGGGACAACTGTCCATTGTGTACAGGAGTCTCATTTCAGGGTCTCCAAGTACAGAGTCTACAGGAGATATAATTCCTTCCTGGGCCAAGTGTCACATTATGGTGTCAAGCCACCAAGCTCAGCCCACTTCCCCAAGCTTTAATGTGTCGAATAAAAGCTGTATCTCCTCTAAGGTATCAGACTAAAATCCTTTGTGTAAACAAAGAGTTCATCCAATCGTGTCTGGGGTTTCTTCTGTGGCATACAGTGAGACAGACCTGTGGCAGTATCACAATTCCAGTGGCTCTGTCCTTTAGTAGCTATTTATTGTTTATAAGTTGAGATTTAGTGAGATCTGAACTGAAATTTGCTTCTATGTGTCTTTGAAAACAAGAGAATAGTTGAATGCAGAAATGGATGCAGCAGAATGGTTAACCTGTAGTAAAGAAAGAAATCATTAAAGAATTGAGTTCTGTGAACTGTGGGGAGGTAATTTTATTATAAAGGGAAATAATAGCACTTTATACTTTGCACATTGTGCATTTTTAAAAGAAGTAAAGCTGTACTTCATACGCTACATCGAGCTAATAAGCAGCCATGCATGTATTGGTGAATAAAATGAGTTTTCTTTAACAAAGCTCATAGCTCTGCGCCCAGCCTGGCTCTGATCTCTCCTTCAGTAGCAGGGCAAATTCAGTGGAGGCTGTGAGCCACTGTCTTTGTTTTCCTTGAGTCTATAGTCTGAGTTAGTTACTGCTCAGTGCTAGATGAGGAACTGTCCTCACTGCGAAATGACGTCAGGACATGAACAACGGCGAGCAGAAGGAGGATGAAGGGCTTCTAAAAGCATCCTCACTCCCAACCGTCATCTTCAGTATGGTTGATGGAGTGCGTGGCTCCCGTTAACAACCCATAATCACGTCAGAATTTTGATACACTTCCTGCTGGTTCTCTCTCATTCCTTCCAACCCTGCCCAGTTTAAATTCTCTTCACAGGTTGTCTCTGCATAGGCAGGCTAGCTGTCTCTTAACAGTTCTTTTTGTTTACACGAAGACTCAATCAGAGTGGACACAGTGGCTCTGCACGCATCTGGGTCAGTGGGTCAAACTTGATTGTTGGCAGATGCAGCTTCCAACAGAACAGTGTTGACTCAGTTATTTACATATTAGTCAACATCAGTAACTAAATGGCTAAAGGATTTTACGAGACACTATAAATGGCTTTGATTGACAGTCCAAGGTTATACATGAGTGTTCTTGTCCCCAGTGGGTATGTTCTATAAAAAACTCCTTTTTTGTCCCGACATCTTGCCTCTCAGCACCCGGTATCCTACTCTGTATAGAGTTGTGCTCACGCAGTGGTTACAGACAGAGTGGCTGTCTACTACACTTCCGGATCCGGTAGTGCTTGTTGCTCTCACCATCCTTACAGAGAAGTAGCAGAATTTTAGAAAAAAAAATATCTATTTTATTCATCAAAATTTGACGTAAGGCAGAAAATGTCAGATTGGACTTTTAAAAAAATAAAGCATTTTGATGTTATGTTTACTAAGGAAGGCATCCAGGCTAGAAGGACGACGGCTCAGTGGGTAAGAGGGCTTGATTTGCAAGCTGGAAGACCTGAGGTCGAATCCTAGTACCCATGTAAACCACTGAATGTGGTCACACGTGCCAGTGACCCAGGGAAACTTGCTGGCCACCAGCCTAGTTCCAGATACAGTAAGAGACTGCCTCAAAGGAATAAGGTAGAGAGCAGGGAGATTAGAGGACCTGACATCCTCCTCTGGCCGCTAAGAACACAACATATAACCCCCCCCCACACACACACACACACTATAATTTTTTAAAAGGCTTCCATTCTGTCACATTTTTGGGAAGCCTTCCTAAAGCAGAATGATGAAGCAAACTCCATGCAGTACTTAAGTTTTGCAACTGTAAAGTGGCCTAGCACAGGGTGGCTGGACACCTTGTGGCTATATTAGGAAATGCCTGTTGTTCTGTAACTAGAAGTTAACTGCGAGCAGCTCTTATTCTTTGCAGTTCTGGTAAAACAAGAAAGCTCCTCCCAGCACTCTAAATTTGGTGTGTGGAATGGTTTGAGTATTTTGAAGCAATGAACATTCACAGGTGAAAAGATCTGTTACACTGTTTCATGCTTCTGTGTAATCTTAAAATAATGCTTCCCCCTAAATAGCATGTCATTATGTTACAAACACCTTTGAAATGTTTTGTTTGATAAACATTTCTATCTCAGGGTTACTTTTCCAGAGCTTAAGAACCTAATTGTTTAGGCATGGTGGAACGAGCCTTTGCAGCACTTCTGGGCTTTGTAGCAAGTTTGAGGCCAGCCTGTTCTGCAAGGTGAGATCAGAAAAATATAAAGCTAGGCTATACCCACTGCCTTATTGTCCATCAACAACATCTAGTGGGGATTCGGAGCTGAGCCTGGCCTAGGCTTTGTGAGGACCATGCATCCTCCAGTGTTGGAGATTTGCCATTCACTTACTGAAACTTATTTAAAAGGAAATGGAAGCTATTTACCTTTATTGAAACCAATATTTGAAAAGCTCAGTTCCGACTGATAAAAATCGAGCCACCGTTTACGGTCACCACAGTGTTCAGGTGGCCCCTTTGTTCTCTCTCCTGTGTCACTGGGGAAGTCATTTTATGCTGGCGAAGGAAGTGAGCCATGGTGAGGGAAGCCACCTACCGAGGGGATGTTTGTCTCCTTCCTCTGCACGTGCACCTGTATGAATATCCAGCCTTTAATGACGTGTCTTTCAGATTCATTCCTGAATCACCTCGTTGGTTATACTCCCAGGGTCGGCTGAGTGAGGCGGAAGAGGCTCTGTACCTCATTGCCAAGAGGAACCGCAAGCTCAAGTGTACATTCTCACTAACATACCCGGCCAACAGGAGCTACAGGGCAACTGGAAGCTTCCTAGATCTGTTCCGTTACCGGATCCTCCTAGGACATACCCTGATCCTGATGTTCATCTGGTAATTCTGAGAGATGTTATGGAATCTTCGGTTTGAATGCTAAAGGTCTCTTGGTAACCTGTTTATCAGGGTTGCCTGCAGCCACAGGGCTGCAGAAGGTTTACCCCCTTGTCAGTAAGAAGCTGCTTTATAAAGACCAAACCCAACCAAACCCAAACACCAAGGCTTTTTCACCTCAGTGCTTGCTGTGTGAACCCCTCTGCTCTCTTGGAAATGTTATCTCCCGCACTGATAGGTTCCCAGAACTGAGAAAAACCAGCCATCAAGTCGGTCGATGAAGGGTTAACACTCTGAGCCTGACCCTCACTTAGCGCATTCCAGCCTACCTCTCAGAATGCTTCTGAGTTAGTATAAGTGGCATCCAGAATTCTAGGTGGCTCCTTTTGAAGAGTGAAGTTTCAGAGAGACAATTACGTGGCTCATGTCCCAGGGAATAAGTGGGTGGTGAATGTCAAAGACCTAGGGCTGGAAGGTTAAAGAGTACCCTGGAAAACCAAACCTGCAGTACAGTACTGATACTGCTGATTGGAGGTTCTTACTACTTAAAAGCAAATACCTAGCGCACAGGAACTCAGAGCTCTACCCAGCTGTGAGTTCGCTTGTCACACGCTCCATCGGCTGCTTTGGAGGAAGCTTCTACCTTAAAAGCTTATGTGTACGTGAGCACACATGCAAACGAGCATGCGTGCCTATGTGTGTGCGTATGTGCATGTGTGTCTGTGTGCATATGTGTGTGTGTATGTGTGTGTGTGTGTGATATAAGGAAGTGAAGGGCGTTATACAGATCAGGCCAAATGTCCCACTACTTTGTCTTTGAGCTATATTATAGCCCACCATGGACTGGCCTTCATAGGCTAGGACACTTGGCCCACTTCTATGACTTTTGGTAGAGAGAAGAGTAAAGTATCCCCTTTGCCATGTGACCCCAGTGCAGCCACAACATACCAGGCTTTTTCTAGGGGAAACAACATAGAAGTAAATGAACAACCTGTTTAGCAAGGCACTGGCCACTGTGAACTGCAGCAGATGATCAGCTAGTGGAGCTGGAAAGCCCAGGGAATCTGCTGCTTGGGTAGGAACTCGTGGCTTACTAGCCATGCTCCTACTCCAGTAAAGGCCAGGCTCAGGGCTGGTAGGACCAGCTGTTCTGTGTTGTGATTTTGATAGAGCAGCTTGCTAATCACTGATGTTCCTTTGAGTACTTCATCTGATTTGGGAGCTTCAGTTTTGACTAAGTTTAGTTTGATTTGGCACTTGGTTGAGCTGAGCTCTATGACGTATCATTCCCCACTGCCGGAGACAGGCATGTGTCTGGCACAATACCACGGCTGAGAGGTGCTTCCTAAGTGTGAATTTCAATGATGATGTGCAGAAATGAGTTAATGTTTCTCAAGAGCCTCCCTCCCTGCTGATCTTCCCCACAGAGGTCCTGCTCTGCTGCGACCCCAGCCTTTTCTTCTCTAGTCTGATCTCTATGTGTATGTGTGCCTGCTGAAGACCTTGATTGGAAGTGACTAGGGTTCTAGGGGGATGGAGAGCCAGGCTTTGTGGCCCACAGATGACCCACCTGAAGATCCAGGCCATTCTCTGGCCATCCTCTGTTGGCTTTCCCCATAGGAGGCTCTGTCCTGCCCTTCTGATAACATCACAAGGCCACAGGCTGTGTTCCCTAGATTGCTGGACCCAGTGAAGTAAGAATAGGGTCATTGTTTTCACTGCGGTGCAGAAACGCTTGAGGAGGCAGGAACAATGTCTTTTCTCAAGCAGGAACTATACATCCATTTGCTTTATAGAACTTGTAGACATAAATCACTCCGAAAGCTCCATTATGCTTTTGTTTCTTAATAGGATAGAAATTTAGATTAAGACAGAAAGTTCAGTGGGAGAGTAAAACTCATCCAATGGGTTAGTAGGGCTGCATGGTCCATTTAATCGCTCATGGAAAAGTGTTGTTCCTGTCCTATGGACTTTTCCCTCACCTCTCAGTCCTTTGATCTTCCATACAGGTTTGTGTGCAGCTTGGTGTACTACGGCCTCACCCTGAGTGCGGGTGACCTAGGGGGCAGCATTTATGCCAACCTGGCTTTATCTGGCCTCATAGAGATTCCATCCTACCCTCTCTGCATCTACCTGATTAACCAAAGATGGTGAGTATGGATGAAAAAGAGGCACCCCACAGAGGTGTGTGCTGTAGCATACACATCCTTCCACATGTGCGTACCCAATGGCTCTGCTCCATGGCCTTAGACAGTGGATGCCCAGCGCTGCCTGGCAGAGTTTCTCTCAGGCTAAATGAGGTTAAGCTCACTTTTGATGGTAGTAACTCTTGAGTTTTGTGTATATGAATGCTTCCATAGGCTTTAGCTCATAGTCATTGCAGATTCATAGCACGAGCAATGTGGTGGTCAGCCCCACATGGGTAGAATCCCATCACCTCAGAATTCACAAGTTCTTTTAAGACAAACAGAAATAGAAAGACTCCCTTTCTCCTAAGAGCTACTAGGGAGGGGCAGAATATTCCCTGCTTTTGTTGCTTGTGAGCAAGAGAGTAAATTTCCAAAAGTTACTCCATAGAGACCAGCGTCTTTGTCTGTCTGCTTAGCCCCTCTGTTATTTAGTGACTGAGGGACCAGGTGAGTTGTGCCATTTCTTATTCTCTGGGCATTATCATTTCAACCCGAACTATAGCACTGCCTAACACTCTTACTGATCAGGAAACCAAGAGTCCTTTCAGGGTTACTTAGCCTAGCTAGTGAAAGAATTTAGGAGCAGACTTGGAAGGACGCTTGAGGACAAAGAGTTTGAACGAAAAATAAGGAGACAGGCAGGCTGGAAATCCGGGCACAGGGAAGAGAGAGAGAAGGCCAGGCCTTCAAGTCATGCATGGAGGCCAGAGCAACAGTGCTACCCAGAGTGCCAGGGAAAATGTGCTTGACCTTTGAGGTGCCAGGCCAACCGGTGCCAGGTTTGTGTTTACTTTTGTTCTTAAAAAGCAAAGAGTAACGCATTGCTGAGCATAGGGGTGGGCTGGTGAGCCGAAGGGGAAAGCCAGCAAAAGCACTGGGCCATGAGCTGCAATGCCCTTCATAGCCCCACCCCTGGCTCGCCCGGCCCCTCCTGACAGCTTGCTTCAGCTGAGAGCCAAATGCAGGACTCTGCTCAGTTCCAGAGAGCATTGTAGACCCCTTGCCTGAGTCCTCTGCTGGTGGTGCTCACTCTCCCCAATGGTCCCCGAAGCAGGCCAGCCATCACACTCAGCATCCCTGGAAGGGCACATCCTCTTCTTTGCAGCTACAGGTTCCTGTGTATGCCTCTCATGGCCACTTCTAGTGTCACCAGGAAGGTATTCACAAGGAGAGCTTATGCCCAGGTTTGCCTATCATGGTCAATGTCACTCAAAAGCCATTGCATGCTAGCTGTTAAAAATAACCTGGAAAATCGATGTCAAAAAGACACCAGACCGTTCCTGTTTTCCAGCAGCTACTGCCTCAAGGCAGGGCTGGAATCTGCAGGGAGAAGTCCAATGCCATTGGGGTCAAGCAGACCTGGGTTTCTTTCCTTCTAGTGTGAGCCGCATGTTAGCTTCCTGACTTCAGGAAGTCCCCCCACTAAGCTTTCATTCGTATTTAGTCTAAAAACCAGCAATCCTAAGACTACCATGACAAATTAGTTATCAGAATTACAAGTTCCTAGCCGTGGAGCTGACCTGTTGCTGGCCTGTTGCTGGCCCGAGAGTGGAGATTAATGTTACATCATTTGTTCCAAGCCTGGTCCTCTTTTGGAAGTTGAGTGTACAGTACTTTTTACTTAAATTGAAACCACTAGCAAGAATTTTTTTTCCTGTTTATATTTCTAAAGGTTTGAGACAAAGACCAACAAACCTTGGCATTTAAAAATTTTAACACCGTAAGAATCGGGTAACCAGAGAATAAAACAAACTAGCGGACTCTGTTCTCTTTATTGGATTGAGTCTCTAAAAGATGGAGTGTCACCGCACATGCCTACACATTTGTTATTAGGATTCAGTGAGGTAATAGGTGGCATGCATTGAAAACAGTCCTGCCACAGTACATGCTCTTGGAAATACAATGATTTGTTCCCTGTGTACATGATCTGATCCTGCCATCCAGTGGGTCCCCCTTTTCATGCTTATTTATATCCTGATCTGTCGCCTGAACAGCTACATTTGCCACCCCCTCAAAAAAAAATTAAATTGAGAACATGTGAGTAGGAAAGTTGCTGGAGAGGGAAGATGGCTTTATAAGAGTCTTTCGAGAGACATGTGACTTCCTCCCATTGTTTAGGTTTGGTCGGAAGCGCACACTGGCAGCTTTTCTGTGCCTTGGAGGACTGGCCTGTCTTATTGTGATGTTTCTTCCGGAAAAGAAAGGTATGCCTTTCACATTTCCATGAGGGTTTTGAACAGCACTTTTATTACAATGAATCTCAATATAGTAAAGGGATTACCATATGCCGTGCTTCATTCCTGTGATTGCATATTACTTAGCAATTGTGCTGGCTATAATGGGCCAGATTCTTTGCATTGCCTGAACTATTCTCTGGGTGAATAATGTGCTCAGAGGTGTGCTATTAATTCTTTCAGGTTATTAAGCTACCATCTGGGGTATCTGGGATGCAGCACTGGCGACATTAGAGTTGTTTACTTGGTAACGGGGAAGGCTAAGGCCCACTCTGCACCCGAAAGACACTCCTTCCAAGCTGCAAATGAAACTGCTCGCTCTGGCCAGTCTTGAGACTGGCGGTTGGATGCTGGTTCTCAGAGGTAGCTTAGGAACCCCTAAATGTCTCCATGTGGTACCCCAAGGTTAGTAATAATAACAACATCGACACCATAAGAATAATATTCACTGTTGAGCACAGTGGTTATGTTCTTGGTCACTTTAAAATATGACTAATGGCTGCTGAGGTGACTCAGCTGGGGAAGGCCTTGCCACAAAGCCTGTAACCTGAGTCTGATCACAACTCCCATATATGCTGTGATACACACACACACACACACACACAGAGAGAGAGAGGGAGAGAGAGAGAGAGAGAGAGAGAGAGAGAGAGTTCAAATAAAATGTTATTTGTAGGAAGCTTTGATACTTTTATAATTCTGTAGCTTTACTAAACAATACAGCTTCAAAAGATATTTCTTTGGGGTGGGAATGTAGCTTAGTTGGTAGACAACTTGTCTTGACCTCACAAAACCCTGGGTTCAATTCCCAGGATCACATAAAGTCTCGGCAAGGTGGCAAATCTGTAATCCCATAATTCTGGAAGGCAGGAAGATTAGAAGTTCAAGGTCATCCTTGGATATATTACAAGTCTGAGGTCAGATACACAAGACCCTATCTAGAAATAAATGTCTCTCTGTCATCTCATTTAGCGTTGTTACCCCTGTATAGGAGTTCTGTAAAGCTAGGTATAGCAGTGTATGCTTGCAATTCCAGCACTTAGGAGACTGAAGTAGTAAGATTCCAAGCTTGAGGCTGATCTGGGCTATGTAGTCAATCGGAGGCAGGTCTGGGCTACATAACCCAATACCATTTCAATAATAGAAAAGGAAGAAATTCTGTAGATGCATAGGTATCTGCAACTTTCTAAGCTTTTTTTTGTTTTGTTTTGTGCTTCTTTTATGGTACCTGCACATTAGAGGAATGACTGTTGCTACACGGAGAGATGTGGTTTTCAGTGAGGAGGGTCCTACCGGCTTTGCTACCAGGGCACACAGGCTAATAACCCCCTGCGCTGAGTGTTGGGACCTCGATCACTGTCATGCGGCTCTCGTGCTCTGGATGGGAGTCATGGAGATAGTCTGTCTGGTAGCTTCTGGGAAGCATGAAGTGGTCATTCTCCAGAGCAGCCTGCATGTTAAGGGCCCCTCTGCTTAGACTGCTACTCCTTGAAGTTCAGTCGTTCAAGAGTCTTACCTGGAGCCTTCCAGATGGCCCAGACTCACTCCCTGACCCTGTGGAGTACCTGCTCCTCTGTCGGCCACCACCTGAAGTTCTGTGCTATGAACCAGAACACACACCCTTTCTCCATTTAACGGTGATTTAGTCTGGGATTGCACCACAGCCGGGCAGTTTTATCAACTCATGGAGACTAGAGAATTCAGGATGCATGTCCATTTCTTGTCTTGTGCTAGTGCCAGTGCCCCTGTTCTGTATGTCTGAAATAACGGACTTCTAACTGTGGTAGATCTATGCTCAGCAGAGCGGGTTTCATGCAGACAACTTGGAGATGTGGTTTTCTACTATGGCTGTCATATTTATGCATCACCTCAGAGAGCGAAGCTTTGACCAACTGCCATACACCTCGTCTGTGCCTCATCCCACTCTGGAAGCCAAGGCCAAAGGATATCTCTTTTTCCTCTTACTCCCTTGCACGCTCAGGTAGCCCACCTCTACGACTCTGTGCCTGACTTTCCCTTAACATTGGCTCCATTCTAAACAAAACGAAAACCAGAGATAAACACACACGCACAATCTCCTAACCAGATCAGCCAGCACTCTTTATCCCCATCTGTCCCAAGAGCTGCTGGAACCCTCTGTGCCCCTTGATAAACGTGCTTGAGACACAGTGAAGCAATGTTTCCCACAGCCCTGGGAAATATAACACAGCAGTTATGCTTGGGAAAAGCCTGACAAATTTTAAAGATTCCCTAGGAAAGAAACTCTGTAATGTCCCTTAGTAAATGATTTCTGATTGTAATAACCATGGCTACTAGAATGATCCTCTTCCACTGTGGCTGAGCCCAGTCTCCTCATTTGATTCATCACTAAAGACAGAGAACAGATGGCCAACGTTTGGTGCCTAACCCTTGCTCTTCTGTCTGGAATCCTCTCTGAGCTTAAAAAAAAACTTTAATATTTACCCTTTAAGATGTTTTGTTTGGTTTCTTTTAAATCTGTTTTTTGTTTTGTTTTGTTTTGTTTTTGTTTAGAATTTCAAACTATAGGTTGTGAAAGATCTGATAAGTATGTATTAAGAAAGAGACCTTGGAGTTTCTATTAGCAGCTCATGTGAGTAGAAGACTGCTCATTTCTCCGCCGTGTTCCTGCTCATTTCTCCGCCGTGCTCCTGCTCATTTCTCCGCCGTGCTCCTGCTCATTTCTCCACCGTGCTCCTGCTCCTCTGCTTTTCTCCACCAAGCATTCCACACCTGCACTCTCCCCTTTCTGCCAACTCAGGTCCCCTTTACCCACTGGCTTCTTTTTCTCATCTGCATATGGTTGTGGTTCTCAGTTTCTGGAGTGTTGTTAATACTGTGACAATATATCTATAAGAGACACAGAAAACAAGCTAAAACCCAGATGTTTAGTATCTTGCAGTTTGTGATTTATAATTATAACTTGAATATCCCTAATCCAAAAAACTGAAATCTAAAATGTTCCAAAATCCAAAAACTTTCAGCACTGATAGAGAGAGGCTTCCTGTCCGTGTGTCCTTCCTGGTTAGCTCCTGGTGTGGTCTCCTCTAGGAGTGTCTGCAGGGCCACTTACTCGGTTTTTAAAACAGATTAGTCAGCAAGCATTTGGTTTGTGTTCTTGCTTAGAGGAGGGTCCTAGTTAATCTTACAATAGAAGTTGCTATTTGGAGTACTGACTAAGTGCTGGATTCTCTGCATATACAGAAGGTCATTACGTGTCACCACATAGGAAACTAAAATTCAGACTGGTCAGGTAGCAGCATGTCCACCTTTATAGGAATTTTATCCCTGGATCCCAGCACAGCCTATGCTCTCGTGGAGATGCACCAACGATCGTGATTTCACACAGCAAAGCTGTGGTGTCTGAGCACTAACACTGTGTGATTAAGGCCAGTTCTTTACCCTCCAGTGGCAGCCTGGTGGGGATTAGCCTGGGGTTAAAAGACTGAGCTTAGGGTGGCACTAGCCACTGTAGGCAAGGCCCACGACAGCTGTGGCCTCTCTGGAAGATGTGAGCATGCGCCAGATCAGCAACACTGAAGTTGAAGAGTGTGTGTACTGACTGCCCAGAGTGGCCGGCATGACCCATCTCCTTCCTCAGAGTCCTCTGCCGTCTCTGTCCTAACTTCTCCAGCATCGCTGAATACAAGGTCCTGCCTATAACTGAGGCCCACTGCCTGGCCTCAGGCAGCTTGAAATCTAATGAGGGAACTTAGTGATCCAAAAATAATGAACCACAGTGCCATGGGAGAACTGACGAGTGCTTGGGCTTTCGGCCACGGTCGTCCCACTTTAAAATATAAAACCTATTTTAAAAAACTAAAAAATATACATTAAAATGTCCATGTTTAGCCATTGGACAGCAGGCTGCATGTGGCGATGGTCCACAAGAGAAGAACACTAAACAAAGGCAGGCTCCAAGAGGGATTGCTCAGGGTCAACCAAAGAATCAAAGAACAGGATATTGAGCATGGCTACAATTTGCTAAGCAAAAGTATTGAGGTGGTTAGAAGAAATAGATATTAAGGTGGTTAAAGGTTGCTGGGCAAAAATATTGAGAGGAGTAAAACACACAGAGGAAGACCTCCAGAGGTCTTGAGGAAGATCCTCCGGGCTCTGCATGCAGTGGAGGATGCTTGTGAGGACAGAAGGAAACTACTAGACAAGAGAAGGATGGAGTGACATGAATGGTTCCGACTGTCAGGCAGCAGTGGGGAGGACTGCCAGGCATGAGGGGGAGGGATCATGAGGTAGGAGTGGGTAGAATCACTAGGTAAGTGGAAAAGACCATAAGATAGAGCTGAGGAGGACCCGTAGACAAAAGTGGGGAAGATCATGAGCTTGGACTGGTAGGGTCACCAGACAGGAGTAGGGAGGACAATGAAACAGAAATGGAAAGGACCAGCTGGGCGTAGTGGCACACGCCTTTAATCCCAGCACTGGGGGGGGG
>NC_034593.1:91622696-91672696 GCF_900095145.1 Mus pahari | reverse complement strand
AAAAAAAAAAAAAAAAAAAAAAAAAAAAGGAAAGGAAAGGAAAGGACCACCAAATAGGAGTGAAGGAAATCTTCAGACAGTAGCAGGTAGAGCCATCACTGGAACCCAGGGCCATGAGCACATTCAGCTAGACATCAACTATTAGAGAAGACAACTTGGACCCAAAGTAAAAGATCCAAGTGAAAGGCTGATTGCCAAAATGCTCAACACAGACATTTCAGGATTAACTGATTCTGAGTAACTGAGCTGCATCATGGTGTGAAGTCACTAACAGAGCCCATTACCTAATCAGGGAATGGTCATGCATAGCTCTCTGTCAGAATTTCCAGGCATCCATATAAGCAGGAGAAAACCTCCTCACAAGGAGAGAAATCAGCAGAGACAACCCAGAGGTGCATGAATGTCAGGACCAGGACAACAGAACATCCAAGCAGTGACTGCAGTTGTGGCCCATGTGCCTAAGGAGACAGCATGCAGCTACTACGACTATGCTCTGTGTGCCTAAGCAGGCAAGTCCAAGAAGCTATTATAACTGTGCCCTGTGTGCTTAAGTAGACAAAGAGCATCCTTGGAATGAACAGAAGAATGAAGCTATAAAGAAGACGTACACAGAATAGCTCAAGAAGAAGCATGCAGCATGCAGAAGCCGTCGAGAGATGAGACCAACAGCAGACTGGGTTCCACAGGAGAAGAGATCCATGGATTTCAGTCATAGCAAAACAAAACAAAACAAAGAAAAAACTATTCACCATAAATTTTTAAAAAATAAATAAAATCTAAGAGCACCAGTGAGTTGCAGGAAAATATCAAGTGGCCTGACATGTAACTTTGGTCCCAGGGGAAAATGTTGTCTGCAGAAATGATGACCAGAAGCTTCATAAATTGATAAAATTTCAAATACATGTTTGAGGAGTGGCCTTTTAGTGACCATGTAAGGGTCCTATATGTGTGTGCCCACTATGAAGCATTCATAGTCCCCAAAACAAAACTGTGCAGAACTTAGACATGATCCTTCAATAGCTAGTTCAGTGATTGATTGAAAAAGTAGGAAATCAAGACAGAGCAAGCGTGACTCAGTTGATTCAAACACACCACACCCTAGTGCGAAAAAACATGGCTTCCATTTGAAAAGCCACAAAACATCTGGTCAGATGCCATAGTCTGGACCATGAACAAAAGTAAAAAGAATTAAGAATGGCTGACCTGAAGTTTGCTATTTGGAACCAACAGTTTACTGCCTGAGCCAGGAGTTCAGGGCCAACCTGAGCAACAGAGGAATCATGAGTCCTTTAAAACAACAGACCCTTAAAAGGAAAGAGTATAGCACAGGCTAGGAGAAAATAATCATAAAATACATACACACGGTGAAAGAGTGAGTCAGAGAACAGAATCTTACAACTCAGTAATAAGTGGACAAAAGAGACGTTTGTTCTGATGGCTCCAAAGGGCTCCTGCAAGTCCTGAAAACTCTGACCTTCTGGGAGCTAAGTTATGACCTCGTGGAGTTTGGTATGTGGAAAGAAACAAGCGTCATGCAAATCCACTTCTTAAAAACTGTGATTTCATTTTAATTTCCCCTCTAAATCACTTTGCTTTTTCCCCCAAACAACACTTTGACCATTCATTGGGAATGACTAGGAATGTAGGTCAGGAAGGCAGGGGACCGCTCAGTGGCTGCAGAGCCATCCGGACCCAGCCAGCAGCCCAGCAGCTGCACACGCAGGAACCTTAACAAAGAAAGCTGTCTGCTAGTGACATAAGCCATCTTAGGGGAGAGGTGGGATCCCCCTGAAGAAGTGACTGCAGGTGCATTGGCAGGAGCAGAGGAGAGAGGGTTCAAGCAGCAGATGGACTGGCTTTGGCCTGTGGCCAGAGGCAGCCTCCCCCAAATGAGCTACTGCTGGAGGTGTCTTCCACCTCACGTGGGAATCCTCTTGCAGCTTTGGACTCTGTTGGAGGTTAGCTGATTGTCTCTGTGTGCTCCATGTGAATTTAAATTTCCAGATGGCAATCTTCTGTCCCGTTAGTAGAGATGTAGGGTGACGTCCGTGTGGTTTGGAAAGATGCTACTGTGTGTAGGGCAGGACATGAGGGAGATCCATCCCTACCAAAAGCCATCGCAGTTAGAAGCCAGCACACCTCAAGGGAAAGAAGAGATACTTTATTCTTGAGCCAAATATGACTGATCGTGTCCAGGAACCTGTATAGATCCACGGTGCCCAGAGTAACATGGTTTATTTATTGATTGATTGACTGATTGATTGATTGATTGATTGGTTTTTCGAGACAGGGTTTCTCTGTATAGCTCTGGCTGTCCTGGAACTCGCTCTGTAGACCAGGCTGGCCTTGAACTCAGAAATCTGCCTGCCTCTGCCTCCCAAGTGCTGGGATTAAAGGCGTGCACCACCACGCCCAGCTGGTAATGTGGTTTATTAAGGAAGCAGTCACATAAGCATTTACTAGCCTCAGAATGAGAGAAGTAAGAAACGTGTCTACCAGTTGCATTTGCGGGATGCTGCAGGCAGCTGGGTTACAACAAACTTATTAAAGCAACAGTTCTGTTACGAGTTTCAGATGCTCTCTGGTGACGGTCTCATCCTTGGAGTTGGTGGAAGACAGAGGTACATTTCCAAGGCTTTACTTTATAGTCAGACACGGGTGGGGAGTGAGGGCACTAAGAAAGCCTGATAATTGGACTAGGATCTGTACCATTCTAACTCTTCCAAAGCTCTAACTGCTCATCCCCTACACATAGAGTCTACAGCATAGGTGTCCTGCTTGTTTGTTTTTGAGGAACTTCAGTTTACACAAACAATTGTACAGTTTTGTTTTCATCCGTGCTACTCAATGGGTTTTTTTTTTTCCTGATTCAGTTTTCTAGAAAATAGAGGAGAGGCTCATCTATCCGAATTATTGGTTTAAATGGTGAAGTGAATAATCTAGTTAAATTGTTACTAGAGGAAGTGAGATCGAGGTCCTAGAAACATACCTTAGAGCAAATGTTGAGAGGCATGGACTCTTTCTAGAGAGACCTTTTGGCTTAAATATAGATCACTTAAACTAGCCATGGTCATCCCCAAATATCTTGGCAGCATTGAATGTAGTCCTGCATGTTTAAGATGCCTGTTCCTGGTCTCATGCCACCATGTTAAAGTAGATTAACATGTTTTTGGACTGGGTATGTGATCTACCCTCCTCGCTGGCAGCTGAGGTACCTTCTTCCCCACACTCATGCCAGTGGGAGTCCGAGTGCTCCTAGCTCAGCAGATACTTAGTGACCAACAGTGTGCCCTATCCCCCCAGGGAATTCTGGGCCAGACCCGAATAAATAGGACACCAACCGTAGCATGGAATACCTTGAAATACACTTTTATAAACAAGATGGGAAGTGAGCAATAACAAGAGAGCACCCAAGACATGCTGATTGGTGGACTGGGAGGCAGAGGCAGTGGTGGCTGCAGGAGGAACAGCGGAGCCACTGAGGTCTTCAGGGAAGAGGGGCTGAAGAGCCACATTGTCTGTACTGGCTGGTTTTGTGTGTCAACTTGACTCAAGCTGGAGTTATCACAGAGAAAGGAGTCTCCCTTGAGAAAATGCCTCCATGAGATCCAGCCGTAAGGCATTTTCTCAATTAGTGATCAAGAGGGGAAGGCCCATTGTGGGTGGTGCCATCCCTGGGCTGGTAGTCCTGGGTTCTATAAGAAAGCAAGCTGAGCAAGCCAGGGGAAGCAAGCCAGTAAGTAACATCCCTCCATGGCCTCTGCATCAGCTCCTGCTCCCTGACCTGCTTGAGGTCCAGTCCTGACTTCCTTTGGTGATGAACAGCAATGTGGAAGTGTAAGCTGAATAAACCCTTTCCTCCCCAACTTGCTTCTTGGTCATTATGTTTGTGCAGGGATAGAAACCCTGAGTAAGACATCATCCAAAGGAGGGGACAAGGTCGCCTACTTAGCAGAAGTGTCAATAAGAAGGGCAATTACATCTGAGATTGGGACGGTGCTGCCGGCCTTTGGGGACTTTGAGGAGTGGCAGGCAGCCAGCTGGGTGCCGAGAGTTAGAGAGGAAGTTTAGTGGCAAGGTTGGCAGAGAGACAGGAGGAGGCACAGAAAGCCTGAGAACTGTTCTCTTCTCGCAAGTAGACAGCTGCTGTTCAGAAGGCAGAGGCACGTGGGTTTGTGAAGGGGAGAGATTCACTGGAGACAGACGACAACTCTAGAGTCCCTGTTAATAAAGGAAAGAACCACAGGATAGTCAGCAGTAGTTTATGACTGAAACTGGAATGCTTTTACATTTTGTGTAAATAGATTAAGAAATTCAAATCTAATTATCAATTAATAACCCAAGCAAGAAATTGAGGAGAAAAAAAAAAAAGATTACAAGTTCTTCCAAATTCCTTGCATCTTTTGTTCTCTACAGAACATTGCCATATCGTCTCTCAAAAATTTCATGAGACTATCCCTCACCTCACTGGAATACTTTGGTATTTTAGGTTTTGAATGTCCCCCCGAAAAAACCCTATGTGCTGACAGTTCTGACCATGGACTTCACTAATATTGTTTGCCCTCCTCAGACACAGGCGTGTTTGCGGTGGTCAACAGCCATTCCTTATCCCTGCTGGGGAAACTGACCATCAGTGCTGCCTTCAACATTGTTTACATCTACACCTCTGAGCTGTACCCCACGGTCATCAGGTAAGGGTGTCTCATCGCTGTGCCCCATTCACACCGTCCGGGCTTTGTTAACTGTGCTTTTGTGGGCAGAGATGGCCTTCTCTACCTGTGTGTGGGCACATGTCAGTCCTAAGACCATTGTCTTAGGCACTGTTCTGTGGCTGTGACAACACTTAGAAAAGAAAGCATTGACTTGGGGGCTTGCTTACAGTTTCGGAGTCGGTTGTTTAAGAGGAGTAGCGAGTGCATACTTGCACGAGGAAGAGCATCTTCAATCCTAATCTCCCTTCATGAGGACAAGAGCAAGCCCAGATCCAGGAGAGGGCTGTGGCCTCCGCTCTGCTTCCTGCGCCCTGGGCTGGTCCTCCCTGTGCCAGCCCTGTGCCACTCTCCCTGAGGAGCACTGGAAAGAACCCTCTGTTTCCTCAAGCAAGCGGCCTACGGCTGCTCTCCTCCTGTGGATCTGAAGTCTTTTCCCAGAAGCAGCTTGCTCTGCTGGCCGTCTTCTCATCTTGTCTCTGCAACCTGTTCTGTAACTTGGGAGCCACCCCATCCACACAAGGAGGCTTTCCATGCTATCAGTGGGGCGGAGACAGAAGTGGAGGCCTAGCCTGTCTGGGAACAGAGAATGGCACTGTTTCCAGACACCTTGTCTGCTTCAACTGTCCATGCTGTTGTGGGTTACCTGACAATCTGCACACATCATTTCCTATTTACACACCTGGCTTTTAACAGTTAACTGGGTTTGTTTTTTGTTTTAAGTCAAAGATTTCTGATCACAAAGCCTCGGTTGTGGCTATCATAACTGATGTAAGAACTGATGTTCACTACTTCCGGTGAGACATGCTCAGTTGCTCCTTCTCTTCACCTTCTGACTAATGTGGCCATTGCTATCTTCATGTGACTTTAATGAAAATCGCAGGCACTGGCGATAGCTCTGTGGTTAAGAGCACTGGCTCTTAACCCAGACTCAAACCCCATCACCCACATGGCAGCCCACAGCCTTTAGAAAGCCCAGCCCCAGGGGATCCAGCACCTCCTTTCTGACTGCACTGGTCTGTACCAGGCATGGACATGGTGCACATATGTACAGTCAAAGCGTTCAGACACATAAAAAGAAATACATCTTTTAAAGTCAGTTTCTGCTGAGTATGGTGGCCCATATCTTTAGTTCGAAGAGCATGGGAGGCAGAGGCAAGAGGACTGGCATGGTTCAAGACCAGCCGGGGCTGACATAGCAAGACCTTGTTCTTAAAATAAAGGTTCCTTTCCTTATCCTCATGATTCACATTCAAGTGCTGAGACGCCTCGTGTGTCTAGTGCTGTCGCACAGGGTGACGTCATTACAGAACTCCTCGCCTCCAGAAAGGTCTAATGGGGCACTGTACCTTGTCCTTAGGAACTTACTGTGTCGGACTCATCGTGTTCTTTCTACCCAGGATCTTTACATTGTCCCCCCTGAGACTGAATGATTGTATTTGTGTAACTAATGCGGTTTCTCTCCTGCCTTCCAGAAACGTCGGCCTGGGAGCGTGCTCCATGTTCTCCCGAGTCGGTGGGATCATTGCCCCCTTCGTCCCCTCCCTGGTTGGTTTGTACCTCCTGTGTCTGTCCTTGGCCCTCTGTTTCAGCACTCGTTTGTGCTTTGTGTAGAGGGAGGCAATGAGTGAGCTCGGCTAAGAGCGGCTGCGCAGATGCCAAGCTTGTGCCTGTCTGACAAAGAGCCTCACGCTCCGTCAGGGTGGATGGACTGGGGCACTGACCCCCGGTGCGTCTGACTGTTCACCTGGACCCACCGGAGGGGCTGGTGATCCCAGCATTCCCCTGTCCACCACATTCAGAAGTTAATTAATGTGTATGATCAATCTTCTGTGGTGTGCTGGGTTCCATGCTATGTACTTTGCACATGTTACCGCATGTAGCCCTCCTAATCGCTGTAAGAGATAGGCGTTGTCACCAGCTCTAAAGATGAGAAGGGTTTTAGAAGCAGGTTGAATGTGTGCTCACTACTGGGGGAACAGACAGGGAGAAAACCACACCTAGCAGCACACACGCCCCATCCTCTTTGGCATTCTTTTTAAAAAATTCTATAGCCCCAAACAGGGGTGGGGATCAGGGGAAACAAATGACCCATTTAAAACCCTCCAGGTCTTAAATGCCCAGGTCCTGTGAAAACCCTAGGGGCCCTTGCAGGTATCTCCTGGATTTTGTCAGATATGAATAGTAGATCTGAGAGAAAGGGTCCTACAGGTAGCCCAAGCCCTGTTTATGAAGCTGACAGGCTATTATAGACCCAGCTTTCATAGTAAAAGTTGTTTTTAAAATTGCATACTGTCTCAACCCTGGGACCATACATGTCTTAACTGATAGACAGTTATGAGATCAGGCACGGGGCCTTGAGCTGTCTCAGAGTCAGACACGTGGTGACCATGATATTGTATCTTCTGAAGGTCAGAATGGCCCTTCGTTGTTTAGCGTCCTTGGGTAGGGTCCCGAACATTTCCCCATGTACACTAACAAAGACACCGAATCCTAGGATGTTTATAAAAGAGCCTGAAGAGAAGGCTCAATGGCTTAGAACACATATGTTGTTACAGAGAAGCCAAGTTTGATCCCTGTATCCATGTCAGGCAGCTCATGACCTCCTATAACTTCAGGGACTCCACCACTGCTGTGGGCACCAGCATATCTGTGTGTGTGTGGACACGTGCGCGCTCACGCGTGCACGTGTGCGTGCACACACACACACACACACACACACACACAGTTAAAATCCTGAAATATATTTTAGAGTATTATATCACAATGTATTATTATATAATAAAATATCATTAATATATTACTTACACTGTGGTTTTGACACTGCCTTTAAGGGCTTTTCTAGAGGACCTTGAAAAGAAATACCCTAAGCAATAAAACCAGCCCACTGTGGTCAGGAGCCTGTGAATTGAAAGACATCATCGACTTTCTCTGAGAATAACCTTTGTATCTCTGAAGCAGTTGCTGGTAGCGCCATACTCAACTCAAATAGTTGACGAACTCTGTGTGCCATGGGACGTTTTTGTAGGGGGGGGGGGAGATTCTACAAAGATGACATTATAACACATTTGACCACTGCAAAGTTTATTATCAGTGGATAGTCCAGAGTCGTGTTCATATGAAGAGAAAGTGGAGGCCAGTGTGGAGTAGAGTTTTTCCTCAGCTGGAAGCTGGACTTGAGAGTTTCCTGTGAACTCTGCCAGTGTGAGCCTGCTGTGCTCACTGAGAGTTCCTGTCAACTCTGCCAGTGTGAGCCTGCTGTGCTCACTGAGAGTTCCTGTGAACTCTGCCAGTGTGAGCCTGCTGTGCTCACTGAGAGTTCCTGTCAACTCTGCCAGTGTGAGCCTGCTGTGCTCACTGAGAGCATGGCCATGCTTGGCCCAAGGCTTCTAGTCCATATTCTTGTCTAGCCCTTTGGCTCACTTAGACCTATCACTGAATGCCTGAAGAAACATGGTGTGACTCCCCTGGATAACTGTCTTAGAGCAAAGAAAACATGGTGTGTGGTGTCCTTGTGGGAAGGTGTGAACTAGACAGTAAACATGGCAATTCTTGATCACACGACTGTTGGTGTCACCTGCTGAGAAGCTGATAAGTGTGTTTGGTTTTGTTCCACTTCCTGTCTCCACAGAAGGACGTACAGTGGTCTCTGCCCTTCATCGTGTTTGGAGCCACAGGCCTGACCTCAGGCCTCCTGAGCCTCTTATTGCCAGAGACTCTGAACAGCCCTTTGCTGGAGACATTTTCTGATCTTCAAATGTACTCATACAGGAGGTTAGGGGAGGAAGCGCTGTCTCTTCAGACCTTGGACCCTCCACAGGTATAGATGCTGTAACCATCTAGGTGCCCTGGGGTTTGATTCCCAGAACCATCTAAACCTGGGAGTGGTGGTACAGCCCTGTAAACCTAGCACTAGAGAGTTAGATACAGGAAGATCAGAAGGTGACCTCAGCTACTTAGAAAATTGGAAGCTAACTTGGTCTGCATGGGTCCCTGTCTCAAAACAACAGCAAAATTGCCCTGCGAGTGCCTGGGTGGGAATTCTCATAAATGAGAACTACCTAAAGGCCTGTCATGACCACTTCTACAAGATCTCCTTTGTCATTGCAGCCCCTGGACAAGACCAGCAGCGAGAGTGAGGAGGAGGAAGAGTTCTATGATGCAGATGAGGAGACACAGATGATCAAGTGAACAGCCTGCATTCCTGCCCAGAAGCAGAGCCCCGTCATCCTTAGTGCCTCGTTCAGCTTCAGCACCAGAGATGTACTCAGCCCACACTGACGCTTTCCAGACAGGAAAGGCGGTGGAGGAGAGATTCCAAAAGGGAGAACTTGCTGCGTTGAGAGAGTCATTGCTGACTTGTTCGGGACTGGGGCTGAGCTCAGCACCGGTCTCTGGCTGCACAGCTCAGATCCACCCTGTAGGACTGGTGCTTCATGCCACTACCCTTCCTCGGGACCTAAGAGTGGGTGTATGAAACTGCTCCCACTTTAACTAGGATTAGACCTTCCCTGAGATTTCATCTTCCTAGCAAGCATCCCTGTCACTTGCTTCTCCCCCACCAGGAACCTTCTGGTGCAGGCTGATGTGTACAGAGCTCCCAGCTTCCCCTCAGCTCACTGGCTGGTTCCCAGCTCATTGGTTGCTGGTGCAGCTTGTGCCTTTAGTCTGAGGTCATTCACTAATAAAGGGCAGAATTAGCGGAGCAGCTATCAGAAGACTGGCTGTGGCAGGGAAGATCCCTTTGACACTTGCGTCGTGCGGATTTTTCCCCACTTGGAAGCATTTGGGGAATGTTTTCCTTTGTGAGATTCTAGCATCAGCAATAACTTCAAAATCATGCCTAGTCAACAAGGAAACTTTACAGACTGAGGGTGGCGAGCAAGTGATGCACTAAGCACTTTTTAAATGACTTAAGAGTGGAGATTTTCTCTCACAGTGTCGTCAGTGTGCAACAAGGGACATGCACAGCACACCAGGACCGGACTCTGCCCTGCATCAGTCTCTACTTGTTATTTAAAAGGCAGGGCGGGTTTTTTTTTGTTTTTAAAGAAAATTGTGGGTTTTCATTGAGTGCTTCCATAGATTTCCAAATGAATCAAAACCTGTCTCTCACAGAACTTGAACAATGGCATATAAGCCAGGAGTCCACATGTGGGCAATCAATCGATCACATCCCGATCAGGGAAACAGCTGTGTGTTTAGGATTTCTGTGCCTGCTAATCTCCTGGGAGTAGAAAGCACACCGATGTGAAGGGAAGGTGCTCTGTAGATGCCCCTGGAAACTGTGCAAGCCTGTGTTCTTTGCCTCCAGATATGTTCCTGGACTCCTCCGTGTTGTCTGGGCTTTTACTGTACCCGTCTGTTCCTCTGTTAAATCATTTTTCCTTTGTGCCCTTGGGCATGGGGGAGCCATTCCTACCATTATGGGGAACACTGGTTGGCCAGAATGCAGTGAAGACCCCATAGGTGATCCTGTGTCTAGCTGTCAGAAAGATCATAGAACTCCCTGCAGCATCATATCTGCAAATTCCTGTAAAGGGCATCCCACCCTCCAAAGTGCAAAGTCCTGCTGCTCTCCGCCCTGGGAAATGGAGGTCAGCTCTCCTTAGGAGAGGAAGAAGGGCTTCCAGAAACTCTTGTCAAATACAGTGTTTAAAATAAAGCAGTAAAATATATATATATATATATATATATATATATATATATATATATATATATACACACACACATATTATAATGTAACCTGTAGGAGTATTATTTTTAATATATCCCTACACAAGGTTGCTTCCCACCTCAATGGTTTTTGTTCCCAAATGAAAGACACACACACACACACACACACACACACACACAGCCTTTATATTTTAATATGCGTTAAGGAGCACAATAGCTGGTCAACTGCCTAACCTCCATGTTGTTAGAATCTACCTCCCACCGATAATTCCAAGTTATTACTTACTATTCCTATGTTCCATCTTGGCTGCCCCTGACCTTTACACGGCAGCTCTGACTCTATGGCCCACACTCTCAGGCAATGCTGCTCTGCTCTTTTTCCTCCTCCAGGTCCCGAGTCCTGGAAACCCAAAACCTCCTCTTTCTTGTCTCCCCAGCCATTAGCTGCTGGCATCTTTATTTACCAATCACAATTAACTGGGGGCGGGTTCCCAGAAGCTACATGCAGACCCTCTTGTGCAAACAGTTTTGAGGGGATACAATGAACATTAGAATACAAAGAGCTACAATAACCCATTAGAGAAAATTTGGTACTAGAAGTTAGAAGTGCATCCATCAGTCTAGCCGCAGAAGAATCAGAGCCATGGCTTTTTTTTTGTTCCCTGATGCTGCTAAAGTTCCTGCTACTTCTGGCTAAGCAAGTGAAGTCCAGGTAATTCCCAGCCTAGAGATAGAAGGACAGTCCCCAGGGTGAATTACGGACCATGTAATAAGGCCCGGTTGGCTGTCAGCTGTTCTTGTCGGACAAATTATTACATTTTTCTTCTCCCAGGGTAGTCCTCTAAGCGCAGTTTAATAATTATTTCTCTGCCTTTGTAAAGATGGACTTTATTCCCTATGATGGCTGCTAATGAGTATTGATGATACAAAGTCACAGAGGTCTTATTTGGTAGGTAGCCTACTTTGCTTGTAGAGATAGTCCATTAAAAGCATCTTTAAAGAAATAGTAAGGATGTCTGAAAAGTCATAAGGTATCATACTATTAACTACCTAAAATACCTATAGTACATGGAAATCAACATATAAATAAACACATGGAGTTTAAATAAGATTTCCCCTTTGAGCTGACAAGAGTCATAACAAGTCCAACACCAGTCTGAGAATACCTCCCTTGAGTTGTTGGTCAGGGTTGTCCAAGAGATGCACGAAACATTATAGACTATTGCTATTACCTGTGGTTACCCTCCAGAAGTGTGGGGATGTGTGTGTGTGTGTGTGTGTGTGTGTGATACATACACATGTAACAATAAAATGAGGTCAAAAATTTGGAGGCGAACATTAAAATTAAGGTTTCTCCCTTAAAAGTGACAAGAATGTTCAAAGCTACTGTGCTTCAGCTTCAGATGCTGTGTTGAAACCACAGCCACAGCATGGCTTCTGGTCTTCAGCAGCTCCATAGCAAGGGAGATAGTCTTCGATTCTCAGCATGAACACAAAATACAAGAAGAGTCAAGTTTCTGGAGCATTGGCGGATGACTGTGGCTGGGATAGGCACTGCCCAGTTTAGTGCACAGTTTATACTCTTAGTGCACACATGTTCAAGTAACTGTCGTGTAAGATTTTGGAACTGAGATCCCACTTTTCAGTAGGACTTCTTCCTACTTCTTCATTGATCCTTAGGTTGAAAAGGTAACAAAGATCAGGGTATTTTATTAACTAAATAAAACCAGGAAGTAATGCCTGCCTTTTGTGAATTTAATAAGGGATCACAGAATACAGGACTTGTGTTCATATAGAGTGCATTAGGAGTACAGTAACAACTTTGACAAATGTAGAACCTACTAGAAGTCACCAGTGATATATGAGATGGATTGTAACAAGTCAGGGGCTTAAAAAGAACCCAGGAGAACGTGTTGCAGAACGCAAAGATGGTGCAATTTTGGAAAATCCATGCATGGAGAGGAGAAATCCATACATCAGAGGAGAAAGATTCATGACACTTCAGTGGGCACAGCACTTAATACTCATGCCAAATTAAAGCTACCAACAGACTAAGAATACAGGAAACACTAGTAAAATGGTTCAGACTTAAGCTCAGTTCAGTGCCTGGGCCCCATATAACGGAAGTGGAGAACTCATCCACGTATGTGTCCTAGGACTTCCACCAAAGCTTCCTTAGCAAAATAAGAGGTGGTGGTGTAGGTATCTACACAGTGAGTGGCACACAGCATCTGCATCTCCTCGCAGTCTGCAGACTATTTGATCCTGATCCACAGTTAAAACTGTTATGGGGCCTGGTCTACACAGTGAGGGCATCCAGGGCTGTTACACATAGAAATCTTGTCTCAAAAAAAAAAAAAAAAAGCAAAACCAAAAATAAACCAGCATCAAAAAAGACAAAACTGTTATGGAGTCGACAGGATGGATCAGTGGGTAAAGGCACTTGCAGTGCAAATGCAAGCCTGGTGCCTTAGTTTGGTCCCAGAGCCCACATAAAAGTGGGAGGAAGGAACTGACTCCACACCTTTTTTTTTTTCTCCACACATTCATTGTGGTATGCACATGCCCACACACATACATCTTACACACACACACACACACACACACACACATACCAGATACACAATATTTCTAAAAATGTATGTATTGTGTGCCTGTGTGCTTCTGTGTGAGGAGACCACATACTTTTTTGAGACAGAGTCTTTCACTGAATCTAGAGCTCTCCATTCTGGCTAGACTGGCTGGCCAGGGAGGCTCCAGGACCGACCGGCTTCCACTCCTGAGCACTGTGGCTACAGATGATGCTACTGCTGTATCCAGCTTTTACATGGATCCTAATTGAGGTCCTCATGTTTGCATAGTAGGCACTTTACACACTGAGCCAGTTAGCCTAAGAAATGCTTTTATATATTCTCTCCCTTTAGAGATATGTAAATATTCATAAAATATAAAATAAATGTGTCTATAGCTTTCATAAAATGCAATCCATCAACAGTTTTGTTTCATTTTTATCTGTCATTTGTGACATAAGTAAACTTTATGAGCCATTAATAAGTTATAACCCTACTTGAAATACACCATTTTCCTTGTATTGCAGAAGTTTTGGGCTAAAACATATACACTGCCTGGACTCCCTTGCAGCTATGCTTCTTGAAGCAATTTAGCCTTAGCCTATCAAATGCAGAAATTAAAATATGAGAGTAAGGCAAAGAGCTGCTTTTTAGGGCTGTGTTTCATAGCGGTGGACCATTTGATTTCTTTCAGACAGTATTACCGGGATGTTGATAGTCAGACAATGATAATTAAAATAACAATCTACATATGCATGAAATAATGTTGGAATTCACATGGGAAAGTATTTTTCTTAATTGGTTAAGACATTCTTTAAAAAAAAAACAGTAAATAAGTGGACTTCTAAGATATCAAAATTATGAATTGTAATCTTAATGAAAAAAGATAAGTAGCACCAAAAAAAAAATAATAATAATCCAGACAAATGAGTCAGACTACCAAGTATTGAAACTGAAGAAAAAGGAATTCACTGACATCATGATATAAGCATAACATTGTTCAACTGTATTTTTTGTTTGTTTGTTTTTTGTTTTTTGTTTTTCGAGACAGGGTTTCTCTGTGTAGCTCTGGCTGTCCTGGAACTCACTTTGTAGACCAGGCTGGCCATGAACTCAGAAATCCACCTGCCTCTGCCTCCTGAGTGCTGGGATTAAAGGCGTGCGCCACCACACCCAGCTCAACTGTATTTTTAACAAGTCAGGTTGAAAATATGCAAATTCTATAATCATGGAATAGTTTTTCCTTCAATTTTTTTAATGTAACATTGTAAGTACTAATTTTGCACAGTGACAAACAACATATTTGAAAGTAAACACAGATAATCCATATCTACACAGTACTGATTCACTGAAGAGAAAAGGATGCTGGTGACAACTCTGAGATGATTCACAATACTTTAAGTCAGAGCATGCTGCTATAGAAGACATGTTGTCTCTTCTGTCATAGCTCCTACCAAGTGCACATACATGCAAGGAGATGTGTCCAAAGAAGTCCCACTGTGCTACTGTTAGTTGTACAACAATGAGTAGATAGATAGATAGATAGATAGATAGATAGATAGATAGATAGGATAGATTAGATATAGATATAGGTGATATAGATATACGTATAGATGATATAGATATACATATAGATATATAATATATACATGGGCAATTCAGAGAATGCATATACTCCATTTTAATATGCACAGGATGGAATAAAAAAGTTTAAATACTGAAGAGGGAAGGTCTCAAGAGTGAGTGACTCTGGAGGAGAGGGAGTCGGTTTTCTTCAAAGCTGTGGTTTCTGGTAGATCTATCGTGTTCCAGTGATGTCCTACCACCTCTCCAGAAGTATACAAATAGCACAAATTGGAGTGGACAGGTTACTAACTTTTTTAAAGGGAGAAATATGAAGTTGGGGAAATAAAGAGGATCTGGAAGGCATATAAAATTATCAAAGAATAAAGTTATTTCTTTTTTATAGAGTGATTGGAGTACTTACTAAATGAAGAAGTTCTCTCCTTTTCGTGCCATATTTTCCAATTAGGAGAATTACTACTATGTTACACAAATACAAAAGTCTTGTGCTTATTTCCACCACATGAAGAGGTATTCCTTTTCTCCATAAAGAAGTCTGCCCATGTGGCTACATGGTAACCTGAGTTTCTCCTAAAAAGAGAGCCTTGCATTTGTAGAAACATGTGGACAATTCTAGCACTTATAAAGCTTAGAAAGGCTTATGTATTAGAAATAGTAAGGGAAGATTTACTAAAAAGACCTCTGTCTAGACCGTGTAGAATAATTGGTTGTGAATAAAACTAGTGCTTCAGAATCTCTGCTTCTGAGAATAAAGTGAAGAAATGGAATTAAATGGCTGTGTATGGTGTGCCAACACTCACACATACACTCAGCTTGGAGAAGAATTTAGTGAAAGAGTTCCCAATGCAAGAGCAGAGGAGTGGGCAGAGCAGTGAGGAGATGCCCTGCAGGACCCATGAGGCTCACCTCAGGAAGCAGCATCAGACATTGCAAAGTTACCTCTACGGACACTCAGAAGTTGGTGTAGCTAGCTGTCCCTTCAGAGGGGTCCTTCAGAATGGCCGATGCTGTCCTTGGTGGACATATTCATATCAGATTCCCATTGCTTCCTACAGTCACTTTTGTTATTACAGATGCAGTTCAGCACGTGTGGATGTTATCGTGTCTCCACCATGCAGCAGGCACCAGGCCCATGTATCTGAATGTAAAGGATACTGCCTATTCCTGGAGCGCCATCTGCCAAACAACCCCTTCACAAAGTCCTAATACCCTGCCTGAGGTTGTCATCAAGGTCTCTAACTCAATACCCTGAGGACGATTCTAGAAGGGAAAAAAAAAAAAGATTAACCATGGTCACCAACTGCTTTAAAGCCTCACATGCCACCCCCACTTATTTGAGAATAAAAACTACCCAAACAGTGACCCCAAATGGGTTGGTATGTCTATAATATGCTTGTTCTGATGTAGCACTTAGAAATTCTGAAGTTCCCAGGACAGAGAAGTGGCAGGGCAGCAGCAGTGTTTCTTCAAATGGTGTTCTCAGTATTCCGGAAATCAGCGCTATGATTGCAGTTCATTGGAAGTAGATACTATAGTCAAGGAGGGTGGAGGGAAAGTCCTTTGCTTGTGTAGAGGGTGGTACAGAAAAGACCCAGTGGTTAAAAAGTGCCCATCAGGCCACTTGTCCATAAAGATGACTTCCAAGGGCTTAATAGTTTTCAGGTGTGATGAGGAGGTGTATGTGTGTGGAGGGTACAGGTGGCATCCGTTTCCCATTAATACTGGAGCAAATCAGCACTGTGTTCAGACATGATGGTTTTAGAGGTCAAAATACAAAATGAGTCTTCCAACTCCTTTGAAATGAAGATTGTCTGTCAGCAGGAATGTTTTCCAGATTCTCTGTTGTTCCTTCCTTCCCTCTGCTAGCTCTCCGAGGCTGCTGTATTCCTTGGCTCTGACGTCATCACTCCCCATCACTGAAGAGCCCCCTCTGTTCTCCTGCCTCCCTCAAAAACTGGCTCCCACGTGATCGTCAGTCTGGCCAAAGAATTCCATCTAATCTTCCCATCTGAAGGCCTTAACCCTAGTCACAGCTCAGAAGTATCTCTTGCAATAAAAGTTAAGGCAGCTTCTGGGGACTGGAATGTGAATGACTTCAGCCTATCACCTCTTGAAGTATGTGTCATTAAGACATCAAGCAGAAAGAATCTGTGGATCAACTATTATTGATCTAGTAGCTCAACATATTGCAAATTCAATGGAATGATTAATTGACCAGAGAAGGCACCATGGATAGCAGTCATAATCTCTGTGTATTGATCTTCTCTACCTATGTGGCTAAGCCACGGTCCCCACTGAGAGCCAGTGTGGCTCTTCTTTGAAAGAATAAGCTGAGTTGCTCACAACACCTTTGTAGCTAACAAGCCTTGATTTCTGAGTTTCATTTGCTGTACTTTTTTTGTGGTGTGGGTGCTGGGGCTTGAACCCAGCACCTCTTGCATGCCAAGCACACACTCTACCACTGAACTAGCCTACATACTAGCCCTCAGCCGCTCCACTTGTCTCCTAATGCTCAGCAGTTGCCTTAGCAAGGTCAGTTCTGTTGTTCACTGTTTTCTTAGGTTCTCTTAAGGCAGCATATACTTTTCTATGCTAGTGCTAACTTTGTAACTTAAAAGACTGATGTCTTCATTACTAGTCCATAGGCTCTGTGGAGATGGAGTATGTGTATGTGTATATGTTTGCCTATAGTATCTGTATGTGTGGTATGTGTTGGGTTATCTGGGAGTATGGTATGTGTGTGTATGGTGTATATAATATGTGTATGGGGCATGTATAGTAGATATGTGTCTGTAAATGTGTGTTTTGTATATGTGTGGTGTGTAGATGGTATAGTACTGTGTGAATGCGTATGTATAATATATATGTATATGTGTATGTGGTCATGTGGTTTATGTGTGATATTTGGGAAGTGGAAATGTATGTTTGGTTGTATGTATGGTGCTCATGATATATGTGTATGTGTCCGAGTGTGTGTTTAACTGATCTTTCTGTCCTCAAAGGCCGTTGCTGCATTGTGAAGGTGTTCTTTGGAGGAATTTTGGATCTAAGCATCAGTGTTGTAACATTTGTGTCTCTTTAATAACTCATCTAATAGAAATAGCACATCAGAGGTTCAGGAATGCTGTCAGTTGGGTTAATTTATTTTTTGAAAAATATTTGCAAAAATTGTGATATATTTTCCAGGAATCTGAAGGTAAATAAATTTTTAAAAATCACCCCTGTTAAATCAGTATTTAGATTTCTTTGTTAGTACTCAAAAGCTGGCTTTTGTGGGTTGACTTAAAAACGGATAACTTTAGAATAGTCAGAAGAGAGAAAACAGCTGGAAACGTGGCCTGCGAGAACACTTGATAAGCCCTTGTGTTTATTTTTTATCTGGACACACCTCAAGAAAAAAAAAAAAAAAAAGAAGGCCCCTTAGTAAAGGGGCCCCAGAACATCTTTGAGACAACAGTTGTGTCCAGATTCCTCTGTGCTGCTGAGCTCCACACTCAGCAAGATTTTTGCAGAGCCAGTTTCATAGACTCACTTTCACAGGGAAGGAATTTAAGATTATCCCAGTCCTGATTACAGGGCAGGGAAGGGTTAGATCCAGAGTCAGCTGACCTGGGATGGCAAGGAGGGGCCTTATGCAGCCACCCTAGGGCGGGCCTGAGGGGGGAATCTAGAGGGAGGGAGGGAGTTTAGGTCACATGGAATCAGTAGACCAGGTAACTCAAAGAAGGGGAAGGTCAGTATTCACAGATGCCTGGCATCCCGTGACACTGTCATATGAGCAGTAAGGGGTACAGGGATCGTATACCATGTCTCTCGAGTTCCAGCCTGCCTCTCGGAGCTAGAAGCTTACTCGTGTATGGATGTGTATAAATGACTAGAAGACCCAAGTAGCTTCTAGTATCCTTGAGCTTCAGGAAGAATCCTATTTACTCAGTGATTTCTTGAGCATCTGCGGTATCCTGGGACTCACTAGAACACATGCTGCACTGGCAGATAATGTGTACTTGGTTTTCCCCTGGAGTCATCTTTCTTTGGGCTTTGTTTAGTGAAGAGACCTGGCACACTACTGTTCAGAGGGTTCCCGACTCCATGCTAGCGTGATAAGACCATCCGGGGTCCTGCCATATTGGTCTTAAACTTGTCAGGTGGATGAAAGCATGGAAACCCGGGACCTTCTCAGGGTCACGGCTATGGGTGGCAGTGCTGAGTCTAGACCTGTTTGGGGGTTGACAAGGCTCACACAAGTACTTGCCTCTTCTGCCTCCTGGGGAAGGGAGAAATTCAAGCAGGAGCAATAATGCTGTTTGAGAGACTGTTAGCAACATCTCCGCGTCACCCTTGGCTCTTAGAACAGGAGGCTGCTGAGCAGGGCTAGCGTGTAGGACTCAAAACAGTTAAGGATTCCTACGTTTTCAGAAAGCATGAAGGGTTTTTTCTCTTCAGTACTAAATCAGTGGAGAAAGATATTTACATATTCACTTACTTGGCCTGTCAGGAGTCTGAGCCTTCTTTAACCAGCCGTGGAGAGTAAGACATTGTTACATCAATGGCTGACTTTTGGGCTGTGTCTAGGGTGTTGCTCTTATTAATCACTTTGGGGACACTGTTAACCTGCATTACATTTAAGTCCAGTCAAGAAACGTGAGGACTAAGATTTTGTAGTGGCCTTGGGACAGTCAAGAATCAATGAGACAGGCATCTCAAGGTGTGAGCCTTCCCAGTCTTTGGCCTGACTGGAATTGTGTGCTTAGGATGTGGGGAAGACAGCAGAAGGAGCTGAAGTATTTCAGGAAGGAAAGGAAGACCTCAGACCCCCGAGTCTGGGCAATGGGCTAATTAACAACAACCTTTGCTTTCTGGGGGGATGATTAGCATGAGAAATCAGATGTTAGAAATTTTGGCTAGAATTTTGAAGAAATCTATAACTTCTAATGACCCTAGCACTATTTTTTTTTAAGATTTATTTATTATTATATCTAAGTGCACTGTAGCTGTCTTTAGACACACCAGAAGAGGGCATCAGATCTCATCATGGATGGTTGTGAGCCACCATGTGGTTGAACTCAGGTCCTTCAGAAGAGCAGTCAATGCTCTTAACCACTGAGCCATCTCTCCAGACCGACCCCAGCACTAGCACTTTTATCATGACTAAACCCCCTGCTATGGAGAAGGAATGAAAGAGGGAACATTTCCTCTTAGCAATGTCTCTACTCTCTCTCCTCAGAATATTTAGTAACCCAGGGCAGACAGTATGGCCTGCCAGAGGCCATCAAAAACTGCTTCACATTGCACAGGGCATCCATTTATTTTGTGGTCAGTATCTGTTTAACCTCGAAACAGTTCAAAATATTCCCTAAAGACACTTTAGTGCCTCCTGAAGTCTTAGTAACTGAACTTGTAAAAATAATGGCTTTAGGCTGGAGTGGTCCCTCCTTCTCACCTGCAACAAAAAACATTAATAGCTTTTAAGTTGTGAATATGCTTTGATAATTATAAATATCTCACATAGTAGGACCTACCATAAGGTGTGCACTCAGGATCTGTCAATGAGTTTATTTGTTTGTTTTTCTTAAAGGCATTGAACTCAGAGATCTGCCTGCCTCTGCCTCCCAAGTGCTGGGACTAAAGATTGGCACCGCCACTGCCCAGTCATTACACATACTTTTTAAAGAGATGGCTTTTGAATATGTTTTTCATTTAGACCAGCATTTCATCCCTACCGTGGCAGTTAATGAGGATGCTGAGATGAGAGATCTCTTGAATCTAGCAGTTGCAAGCCATCCTCAATAAAATAATATAAAATAGGGTGTGGCTCGGTGACAGATTCTGTGCTGAGCTTATGAAAAAGGCCCAAGGGTCAAGCCCCAGCAGTCTTAAAAGAGAGCTTTGGTGGTTTTTTTTTTGTTGTTATTGTTGTTTTTCTTTTATATATATTTAAAGTGGCCTCTTACTTTGATTAGAGTCACTAGTAATGATTTGCCAACTAATAGTGTAACTGAGCAAATGTGACATTTATGAGGTCATTTCCCCTTTCTTTATGGTCCTGGAAAACCTGTCATTTTCTGGGAAGGACTGTCTGTAAAACCACCTGCCCCCTGGGGCGAGCTGACTGCCCCTCCCACTTTTCTGAAGAATCTTGGGCCTGGCTGCTGCCTCTGATGGGAGGGGTGGAGGGTTACACACACACACAAAAACACTTCCTCCAGCCAAGGACTACTGACCCGTGACATAAGTGGGGATAAGCTGGTACAGAGGGCTCCCTCATGGGCTGTGTGTGTATGCGTGCGAGAGTGCATCTATGTGTATGAGCACATGTTCAGCGGAGGAGAAGATCAGGCACACTGGCTGAGGCCTGCTCTGCAGAGGAGAAGAAGGTAAAGGCTCTCTCTCTCTCTCTCTCTCTCTCTCTCTCTCTCTCTCTCTCTCTCTCTCTCTTTCTCTCTCCTTACAAGTGTGCCTAAGGAAGAGTGTTGCCCTTGTTCAAATTACAGTAGCCCCAGGGAGCCCTAGGTGAGGAGCAGGAGACAGTGTGCTGTATGCCTTGTGTTGCTAGGCAGGCTGCCACAGCTAGTTCCCACACGCTCTCTCCTTTTCTTTCTGCTTTATATGTCTCTCTGAGTCCTCTCGATGCTACCATCTTGGAAAACTGGGTTCTGTGATTTGTAATATCTTTTTTTTTCTTAAAATGATAATTGTTGGTTATTAAAAAATTATGTTGGGGAATACAAGAAAAGCTAACATTAAAAACACTAGTGAGGTGTGGTGGTATAAATGACTAATCCTACCTCTGGAGAGGCTGAGGCAGGCAGGTGGCAAGTTCAAGCCCAGCCTGAGACACTTAAAAGAGTTCAAAGCAGTGGCTCTTAGCCTTCCTGATGCTGCGACCCTTTAATACAGTTCCTCATGGTGTGGTGACCCTTAGCCATTAAATTATTCTTGTTGCTACTTCATAACTAATTTTGCTACTGTTTTGAAGCACAATGCAAATGTTTGATATGTAGGGCATCTGATGCATGACCCCTTGGGGTTGTGACCCACAGTTTGAGAACCTATGGTTTGAAGCCACCCATCTCTCAGCTAAA
Organism: Mus pahari; assembly: GCF_900095145.1. Classification (NCBI taxonomy): domain Eukaryota; kingdom Metazoa; phylum Chordata; class Mammalia; order Rodentia; family Muridae; genus Mus; species Mus pahari. The sequence continues at coordinate 91,651,075 of NC_034593.1, read as the reverse complement.
GGACAGACCCTGTCCTAGCAAAACAAGAAAAATGAGTGCAATCTTACTAGCCAGAGACAGTCACTCCGAAGCGTCTGTGACGTTTCTCATGAAAACGTTTTAGTAGTAAATCGTCTTTCTTTAAACTACTTTTTAAAGGCCACAGAGTGTTATTACCTGGAGTATTGTCATTTATTTAGCCAATTTCCAACTTTTACTTATTCAGCTCCTGTCTAATTTTCAGTCATATAAATGAGGTGCACAGACAGTATCTGCCCATTTTTTTCCTTCTGATAACTTTTTGGATCAGTAGGCACAATTGAGTAAGTTATAATGAAAACATTTATACAAGATTACACTCCTATTTGTAATATATGAAGGCAGAATTTTCACAATCTCTTGAACACTTGGAAAATTCCCCAGTCTTTGTCAAATTATCAGTTGTTGTGGGGGTGTCTGTTGGGTGGATAAGGGGCTGCCTTAATGTTAGGACTTACTTTGCACATTATTGATGTCTAGAAATATGGTCCTTTAAATGTGTATTAAGCATTTCTATTTTTTCCTTTGAAAATTATTTCTTCAAATTCTTGGTTCCTAATTTTGATGTTTTATGCTTTTTGTTTGTTTTGTTTTGCTTTTGTTTTTTTGTTTTTGTTTTTGTTTTTGTTTTTTTGAGAAAGGGTTTCTCTGTGTAGCCCTGACTGTCCAGGAACTCACTCTGTAGACCAGGCTGGCCTTGAACTCACAGCGATCTGCCTGCCTCTGCCTCCTGAGTGCTGGGATTAAAGGCTTGTACCTTCAGTTTTTATCAAAAGTTTGAGGTACTTACCACAGAAGTCCCCCATGCATATGAGCTCATCTCTTTCTCCCAGTTCCAGTTTTATGTTTAACTTCTTGGTTTCATTGGAATTTACTTTGATACGTGAAGCAGAGTGACGGGATGGTCTAGCCTTATCTAGTTTTGAATGTGCTGAGCATTTTCTTTCCCCCACTTGTTCACCCCTGTCTTAGTCAGGGTTTCTATTCCTGCACAGACATCATGACCAAGAAGCAAGTTGGGGAGGAAAGGGTTTATTCAGCTTACATTTTCCACATTGCTGTCCATCACTGAAAGGATGCAGAACTGGAACTCAAGCAGGTCAGGGAGCAGGAGCTGATGCAGAGGCCATGGAGGGATGTTCCTTACTGGCTTGCCTCCCCTGGCTTGCTCAGCTTGCTCTCTTATAGAATCCAAGACTACCAGCCCAGGGATGGCACCACCCACAATGGGCCCTCCCACCCTTGATCACTAATTGAGAAAATGCCTTACAGCTGGATCTCATGGAGGCATTTCCTCACCTGAAGCTCCTTTCTCTGTGAAATCTCCAGCTTGTGTCAAGTTGACACACAAAACCAGCCAGTACAACTACTCATTTTGTCTCCACAAATAAAATGAGCCATCCTGGACTAACGCCGAGAGCTCAGTGGGATGGCTCACCTAAAGGTAGGTCTTGTGCTTAATCTCAGAAAAGAAAGAGCATCCTAACCTTCAGGCCGTAGGGATCCAGAAGTTTTGAATGCTTCTAGCAGCTTGGGCAGAAGGATAAGGGTGAAAAGGAAGTGGACCGTAGGAGAGAGAAGACCGGAGATACTTACTTCAACCCTGTGGGGACCATTTTGTCTCTCATACTTTCTAGAGGGGAAAAAAAAAAAAACAAAAATTATAGAATCCTTACACTTACAGAGTTTGGATATAGCTTGGGCCTATTTTCTGTCTTTCTCTGGTGTTTTGTTCAGAATACATACATGTTTACATGAATTTTACACTTCCTGAAAGTTTAACAGAACCATGAATAAAAAGAGCCAGCTCAGCACTTTCTGCAGAGACAAAACTAACAGCCGTGCAGTTTATAATGGTTTCCTTTACAGAGGTTCTCGATGCTTTCGAGCTGTTTCCTTAATTGCCTTCTGGGACATCGCCTGCCTAGCTCCAGTTTTAAGTGGATCGCCAGAAGGTTTTGTAGAGTAGCCCTCCGTAACCGTGTCTCACTCTCTGACCTCTGGGTGCTTATTGTCGACTTTTCCTCTTATTTAGATCAGTGAACACGTCTGTGAGTGTCTCTGATGCTGATTTTTATTATTATTATTATTCTCTTTAATTTCCTCCTTTCCGTGGTTAGCACACAGTTATTTCTTACTGTGTTTTTACTGATGTGCAAGTTTAGAAGTCTTAAGGTTGCCTTTGTCATGGTGGGCGCTTGAGAGGATTGTCCCCATCTTTATTTTGATGGTGTTTCTGTCTCCTGTTCTGTTGAGGACTGAGAAGTGTTGGGACCGCTGTGTTTCTGCCATCACCCTTTGAGCCTCTAACAATCTGCCCCCTCGTGTGGTGATACACCATGTTAGTAATGGCTCATATACATTCTCTCTTGAATCTTACATTTCTGTAGTCCCTACAGACAGCAGAAGATCTTGGCAACTGAAGGAGTCAGAACTTCAGCCACTGAGATTCAGTGTCTTGATCAGGGTTTGGGGCTCTGGCCTCCGTGTGCTTTACTGTTTTCATTGAGGATTTGGGTCTGGTTGTCTGTACAGGGTCTCAGTTTGTAAGCTGGGCTAGCTTAGAACTCACCCTGAAGCCCTGGCTGGCCGAACGCCCCCAGCAGTGCTCTTGCCTCTTGGCTTGTGTTTTTCTTTGATACAGTTATCATTTCTCTTCTCCTATAGAGGTTTTAAAGATGAGATGGAATCTACATCTCAGTCATTTTAAGTCAACAGTTCTGTGACGTGAAATACATTCCTGCTTTTGAGCAATGGTCATTGCCATCTGTCTCCAGAAACTGCACATTGCTGAACTGGACATGTGTACTCATCACAGAGTTCTTACCCTCGCTCCCCCCGGCCCTTGGCAGCTGCAGGTCTACTCTGTAGCCTTCATATACGAGGAACCACCCAGTATTTGTCCTTTGCTGACTAGTTAACTTCATGTAGCAACACTATCTTCAAGCCTGTAGCATATGTCAGAGTCCTTTCCAGCCTCCGTAGAATTCCATCTTAGGTATAGACCACACTTTGTTTATTCCTTCAACGGTTGAAAGACACAATTGCTTCCACCTTTTAGCCACTGTAAACGGTGCTGCCATGAATGTGTGTGGTCACATGATCCCCCAGAAATGAAATGCTAGATTACCCCACAGTTGGGTTTAATGTGCAGGAAGGGTCACCATACGAGTTTCCACAGGGGTTATACTATTTCACCCTCCCACCAGTAACACACAAGTGTTCTAATCTGTCCACATCTGTAAAGACAGATAATAACCTCTAATTTTTTAAATCCCAGCCATCATAATGGAGGTGACATCTTCCAGTGGCTTTGATTTGCGTTTCCTTATGAGCAGTGATGATCCTCATCTTTCTGTGTACTTACTGGCCATTTTTAGGTTCCTTTTGGAGAAACAGCTCTTGAAACCCTTTGACCATTTGAAATCGGGGCTTGCTGTCCTTGATAGGATGCAGGATCCTGTATTTACCCCATAGTTCAATTTCATATCAGATATTCAGATATTGTCTTTCATTTTGTTATCAATTCACTTTCTTGACAGCACCATTGATGCGAGGGGTTTAGGTTTTATTTATCTGTTTGGTTTTTTTTGTTTCATTTTGTTTTGCTGCCAGTGTTTTCAGTACCACAGTCATTGCCCAATCCAAAGCCGTGAGCCCCAACTCCCGTTTTCGGCTACAAGAGTTTTGTAGTCTCAGTGATGGTATCTAGGTCTTGAAGTTCTGCGTGTGTTGCGAGGTAGGGATCAGAGAGCATTCATCCCCAAATGGGCGTCTCGCTTTCCTCAGCGTGAACTAGAGGGCAGGTTATGATTATGCTGTAGATTCCAGCACATCCCATAAGCAACTGTTCTCTGCATTTTTTGCCCAGTGTGGATTTCTGTGCTGGTGTTCATCTACTGAGGAAACAAACTGTAAGCTACATTAGGCAAGGCCAGCGCATGAGCTGCATCCAGGCCTAGGCCCATGGAGATGGTGCGGGCAGGCTTGGTTCTGGAGGAACTCACCAGGCAAGACTGGTGCAGGGGCTGAGTGGCAGGAACCAGGCCTGGGAAAATGGAAATGTGGCAACAGGTGAGGGCCTGGTCCTGAAAGTGTGGGAAGGTTGCAGCAGGTAAGGTCCCAGCAGATGACAGGACCTCAAGTCCCCTTTGATGCCCCTGGGACCTGCCAAAACACTGTTTTGTTTGTTTTGTTTATGTTACTAAGTCACAATGCTACAGCAGAGTTGAATACTGAAATATAAGTGGGATTAATGAATAAACAAGAAACATCAGAACACACACAGCTCACTTTCTTTACTCAGGAAATAATCCCCCAGGTTGTCAAGTCTTTAATTCCTCAGGGCTAGGGATGTAGCTCAGTACTTGTACATTGACAACTCTGCTGTGAAGCACCAAGTTCAGTGTGGCGTGTCAGCGACATCCCACAGCTGAATACAGATGCCTTCTGCTGTCCTGAGAGACTTGACTTAAGGCTCTTAAGGGGCAAATGTGAGACCCACTTACCAGGACAATAAAAGCAAGTTATCAGTAGACCCATGAGGACAGACAGCAGTATTGTTTATGTATTTTTCTGTCTGCCTTAGCTATAGTGTTTCTGGGAGATCTGCGCTCTTCCCTAGCTTGGAGTTATAAACTATATGAAGAATTACTATGTCTCCAGATCATGGTGGAAAGCTATTATAACTCTGTAGTAATTTCAGCCATGCCTCAGTGGGTGTATGTATCTCTAACTGGGTCATCTCCATTAACCTGAAGAGGTTATAATAGATACTTTGGTTGCGGAAGCTTCTAGAAGTAGTTAATCAGTAGGAGTTATATGAGCTGGCCTTGGCACAGAGCTGCAGATGTGACTGAGCTGTATACCGTCCCCACGCTATCCATTTGGAGGGTCCTTTGGTGGCCCTGTGTCAGTCAGCGTGGTCTCTGGCTTTGACTGTTGTAGTCTCATTTGATGACTATGGCAGAGAATGACTACAGAAGTTGATACTCTACATAATCCCGCTCTTAATTGGACATTAACAAGGAAACTGAAATTGGATCAGTCCTTTGTGCCAAAAGCCCAGAAGTCCTTGGAGCCTTCCAGTGTCAGCAGCTGGCTACCCAGGGTTATAATATGATCAGGATTCACCACGAGACCATGTGAGCTGCAGCTAAGGGGCCTCCTTTTTCCTTCTGATGGATACTGTTGTTCTAGTTGCTTATGATGGATGGGGTTGCCATAGTGATAGGGGGAAATGCACTGGGAAGTGACTATGATGGATGCCGCATTAGAGAAGATGAGAAGAGCCTACACATCATTTGTTAGTAGGACTTTGTTGATAGCCTTTCATTGACTAGGGCATGAAGTGTCATGTTGCCCTTCCTGATGTGAGAGTTGTTCTATGAAAACAGTGCAAGAATCCTATAGTTCTGGGGACCAGCTTGTCCCTGTCTCTTCTCTGTTCACCTATGACCCCCACAAGAAGTGGCACTGAGACAAGACCTGGTCGAAGAAACCTTGCAGATTATTTTACAGTAAGTTTAGGAAGTAAAGCTATTCCAATTAGTACCTGCCATTAGACACTGCCCTGGTTATATTTTATGAGTAGTTTCATCATGGCAGAAGACTGGTGCTGGAGATCATCCTTCATCTCTCCTCCATGCGACTCACCATTGTCCTTTGTGTGGATGAGTTGACCTTGATCACGTTTATTGAAGGAGTCCCCGCCCAAAGGTCAAGTCTTACTTTCTTAGCATCAGCTGTAGAGCAAATGCCAGATAAGCCTGTCTGGGCAAGCACTACCCTTTCCTTGGTGCTTGACCTTGTCAATCACTTGTCAACAGCACACACAGTGCTCTCTGAGTGGTGGAGGTCAGAGCTGAAGGGCCACCCTTCTGGGGAGGCCCCAGCACTGCTTTGAGAGGTTGTTACCTTTCCCAGGAGGAACCCAGTACATCCATTGTGGTCCTTCCTAGATTCCTGAAGTCCCAAGGGAAAACGTGGAAGAAAGTTTCATTTTAGTACATTCATATATATATATATATATATATATTCATTTTATGTATATGAGTACACTGTAGCTGTCTTCAGACACACCAGAAGAGGGCATCAGATCTCATTACAGATGGTTGTGAGCCACCATGTGGTTGCTGGGAATTGAACTCAGGACCTCTGGAAGAGCAGTCAGTACTCTTAACCTCTGAGCCATCTCTCCAGCCCCTTAGGACATTCTTTTTTTTTTTTTTTAAATTATTTTATTAGATATTTTCTTCATTTACCCTTAGTACGTTCTTAATTGGGATACTTGAATAACCCAATTTCAAGCCACTGTAACAAAATACTGGACTCTGGATAATTTTTAAAGGAAGTTGTTAAATTCTGGTGCTGGAGGTTCCAGAACATGTTAGTCCCTTGTTTTTGGCCTTATCCTTTGATTGAGGACTCTATGGCAGATAGCATCATGATAGTTGCAATTTGGGACACAAAGCCAGAGTATGGAGAGGAGCCAGGCTTGTTCTTCTGTAAAAACTCACTCATGAAAACCAACCCAAGATGCTATGAGAATGATATAAATCCAGCCAAGGACAGTCAGTGTTCCCTAAGACAATGACCTCTTAGCAGTTTCCATCTCTTCAGGGCTCTATACTTCCTCTCAGCATCAGGATACTGGAGACCATGCTGCTAATGCGAGAGCTTCAGTATGCAAGTCCAGGAGATGCACCTGCCCCTTCCTGTACCATTGCTCATCTCTCTCCCCGGAACTCTGAGCACCTGAGCTCAGGAGTCTTACTTACGGAGTGCTTCCTAAGTCTTCTGAAGGCAGATGGTAGAGGGCAAGAGGCCCTCTGTGGGTCGGGTGGGACAGCCAGTTTCCTGTGACCAAAGGGAGAAGATAAAGCTGCCCCCTGATGCTTGTGGGGGTGGAGAGAGTAACAGAAACATGTACCTGTTCGTGGGATGTAAGATACCTGGAGCGGGATGGGCATAGAGCTCAGTCATAGAACGCTTTCTCTAGCACAGGTGAGGCCAACCTGGGGTCAAGGAGGGGAAAGTAAGACACAAAGTATCCAAAGATGCTGGCTGAAAGACTGGAGTCTGGACTTGGGGCAACTGATGATTGATGGATGGGTGGGTGGAGCCCCTAAGATGCATTTGGCTAGCTCCATCAAACACAAGTGAGTTCTTCCACAGAGAGCTCTGCTCTTCCTGAGCTACTGTTGAATACCACAGGGTGGGCTAGCTAAACAGCAGAAGTGATTCTCCTGAGAATTTTTTCTCCTGTGTACACACACACCTGTTGAGCATCGTGTCCCTTTGACAATGATTGATGCCAGCGCTATTGGATTGTCCCTTCTGAGAAATCTTTGTTTAACCCAAAGTCATAGGGCTTGCCCTGCCCTTCCTTCTACAAGCTTTAGGGCTTATGTTTTTCACTGAGGTCTGTGAGCCATGTCCAATCTGTCTTTTAAAAAAGGATGACTTCCTTTCCTGTAGTGGATCCATCGTTCACCCCCATTCATTGATCATTCCACCTGTTGAATATCTTTTCTTCAGTGGGCTTGGTTTTGTTTATTCTTTGCCAAAGATCAAATGGCCATATTTGCATAAATCTATGACGGGAAACTTTTATCCCCATTATATCCTCATGTTGGTCTCTGTAGAGTAAGCAATCAGACAGATTTGTCATGGTTCATAAGCAACAATGGGTGGGGGGGGGGCTTTCCTCTGTATGTCCAAGAGCTGAAATTACGGATTCCATCAGCCAGGTGTTTCCTCCTGACTCAGGCATCCCAGAAACCGGGCTCAGCAGGTCAGCGGTTACCAGACTGAGTCAGAAAAAAAAGAAGCAAAAAGCTGCCTGCTTCCTGAGGTGTTTGCCTTTCCTGAGGGTGCTCTCGCTTTCTCTGGTGATAGCAACTTAACAATATCCAGCCTCAGGTGACTGGGGTGGCATTGTGGATTAGGAAAAGGTTTGAATGAAAAATGCAATGTTCTCCTCCCACCAAATAGGCAGAGAGATTTGATTTGAAAATAAAATGTTATCCAACCCATAACAAGAGCTTGATGGCTGTCCTCTGTAGAAAAAAAAGTCTCTGGGCTGATTTCTGGGCTCAGAGTCCACCGAATGAGGAAAATATAGTAGTGATCTTGTACCTGGGTGGACACAGGTCTGGAAACATGCCTGCCCCAGCCTATACTGAATCATTTTTCATACTTCCTCTCTTTTTAAACAATTAATTTTTTTTTTTTTTTAAATAATGTGACTGTTGGTATGCACCAGTGTGAGTGTGGTGCCTAAGGAGTCCAGAAGAGGGCGACAGATCTCCAGGAGCTGGAATTATAGACAGCTGTGAGCTGTTGAATCTAGGTGCCCCAGACCAAACCGGACCAAACCCAGGTCCTCTATAAGCAGTATGGACCCTCAGCTGCTGGGCAATCTCTCCAGCTGGACCTCGCAAGCTGGCTTTTCCCACTCTCGCTGACCTCCGGCTGTGCACGGGGCAGAGCCATTACTGTTAAGTAAGCATCAGATTCCTTTTTTTGTGAGGGGTGCTGCTCTTTCTGGAGCTGGGATAATCGCAGTAGCTAGGAAACAGTATACTGTTCTTCAGACGACCAAATAAAGCGGTGGCTTTCACAGAAGCAGGACTCTGGGCTCCCAGTGTGCTCTCATTGGGCTGTTTTTCAGCATTCCTGCCAGCATTAGGCTGTGAAAGGCTGCTTCCCTCAGGTGCAGAAACATCTCCTGTTGCTTTGCTCCTTCTGGGTTGAAGTCAGGTGTGTATGTGTGTGTGTGTGTGTGTGTGTGTGTGTGTGTGTGTGTGTTCACGCGCGCGCGCGTGTGGAAATCAGAGGTCAGCCTCAGGTATAGTTCCTTAGACTTCCTCCACTCTGTTTTTTTCAGACAGGGGTGTCTCACTGGCCGGGAGCTTCCTGAGTAGGCTAGGCTGGCTAAGCAGCAAGCCTTAGGCATCCTCCTTTCTCCATCTCCTCAGTACCAGCATGGACCACTATATCTGGCATTTTACACAGGTTCTGGAATTCACACTTAAACCCCCATCCTTGAACATGTACTTTACTGACTGAGCCATGCCTCCTGTCCTGGGTCTATGCTCCTGAAATCACCCCTAGGTCTCATCTTATTCTGTTTCTACATGAGCTACTCTTATTTTAGATTCTGCTCACCCACACGAGTGTGTAAGTCTGGAAACCTTTGCTTCTGAACCCAGACAAAATGTCAAATGGCCTCAGCACAAGAGGAAAAGATACAGCTTTTTGGTGGAACTGTGACGAATGACTCATTGAGTGATCTGGTGCAACAGCAAGATGGGAGAGTGACCCCCACACATTACAGGAAGGCCCTCTGCCTTCAGCGAATAAAGCAGGTTGCAAAATTAACTTTCATTCACCTGATGTAATTGTTATCTCCGAGGTTTACTGCCTCTGCCTGCCAACCTAGGCCGAGTCCCGGAAGCTTCCAGCCTCTGTTCAATCTAATCTAGGCCTAGAATGTTTTCAGTCTCTAAGACTTACTGCTGAATAAGCTCACCATTTCTAGGGCTTCCTGGGCTCTGGATGGCTAGTTCAAATCAGTTTTTCTGGCTCAAATTCCTCTCCAAAATGACGGATTCAGTCTGACTTCTCTAAGCTTCTGACTGAATTCTTCAGTTCGGCCTTACCATGCAATTTAACATCACTTTCTTTTTTTATTATTATTATTTTCTTTATTTATATTTCAAATGCTATCCCGAAAGTTCCCTATACCGCCCCCCCGCCCCTGCTCCCCTACCCACCCACTCCCACTACTTGGCCCAGGCCTTCCCTTGTGCTGGGTCATATAAAGTTTGCAAGACCAAGGGGCCTCTCTTCCCAATGATGGCCGATTAGGCCATCCTCTGCTACATATGCAGCTAGAGACACAAGCTCAGGGGGTACTGGTTAGTTCATATTGTTGTTGCACCTACAGGGTTGCAGCCCCCTTCAGCTCCTTGGGTACTTTCTCTAGCTCCTCCATTGGGGACCCTGTGTTCCATCCAATAGCATCCACTTCAGTGTTTGCCAGGCACTGGCATAGCCTCACAAGAGGCCACTATATCAGGGTCCCTTCAGCAGAATCTTGCTGGCATGTGCATTAGTATCTAGGTTTGGTGGCTGATGATGGGATGGATTCCCGGATGGGGTAGTCTCTGGATAGTCCATCCTTTCATCTTAGCTCTAAATTTTGTCTCTGTATCTGTATCCTTTCATGGGTATTTTGTTCCTTATTCTAAGGAGGAATGAAGTATCCACACGATGGTCATCTTTCTTGTTCAAAATGGGTGCTTCATGCCTCGGAGTGAATATTAGGTTTGACTTAAGATTTTTGAAAACCTTGAACTGGCTCAGTCAATAAGTTTCTTGTTTCAAAATCATGAGAACATGAGTTCAGATCCCCAGGACCCATGTGAAAAGCTGGGTACAGACGCACATGCTTGGGATCCAGCAGTGGTGAAATGGGAGGCAGGGCCCAGAAGGCGGGAAGTTCCCAGACCATGAAAGAGTCTGTCTTGCGGAGAAGGTAGAAAGTACTTGAGGAGTGACACTCAAGCTTGTCCTCTGCCCTCTGGGTGCACACACACGACTATAAATAAAATGTTGTGACTACTTTGGTAAGCAGACATTAAACATGTTATTCGTCCTCAAAATCTATCACATTTATCTATCTATTATTTGCGTGTATGTATGGAGGCACACACGAGGCAGTTCACTTTTCCTTCTACCATATGGGTCCTGGGAGGTAGGGAGAGATCGAACTCAGGTCCTCCAGCTTGGTGGCAGATTCTTATATCTGCTGAGCCATCTCACCTGCCCAGTCCTTACAGTCCGAATTGGGCTAAAGCTGGTTTCCATTTTCAAACTGGCATGTTATGAAAAAAATGAGGATTTCTATTTCCTGAGGACGGAGGAAAATCTGAGTTAACTAGGTCCCTCTTGGTGGCCTCGCACAGTGCTTCAGGCACACCCTTACCCAACAGACTTTTGCTGACCTGTTGTCCCATTAACTAGAGCTCTGTGTCTGCAGGTAAAGCCTGTTTTCCTCAGCCTGTCTGTAGGAGCTGCCAGAACCTTCGTCTGTGCCATAGCCCTGTGCTGCAGAACCTTACCCAGTAGGAACCAGGCCATGCTGACTCTAAGCTGTGTCCACACAACACACCAATCTTCAGATGTGGCTCTCCTGGGAATACACCGGCAGGCAGCTGCCCTGAGCTCACAGTGCTTTTCCTTCTCTGGGTTCTTCCCGTAGTTCAATTATCTGAATTCCCTCTCCAGACCTGGCAAGTATCTTTCCCTCTTGAAGCGAGAGAAGTTTCCAGATACAACATTTGAATCTGTAGTACTGAGTGACTGAGACTGGTCGGTGTTAGAGCAAGAGTGGTTAAGGTGTGGGCATTTGATTCCAGAAGCCCCGGGCAACTTCATTGTTATTGGGAAAGACCCTACCATAGGACGGGGACTGTGCAGTAATGATTCCAGCAAAAGCAGAAGTTAGGGTGAAAATAAAAGTATGTGTGTGGGGAGGGGAGTGAGGGTGGGGGTGGGGGGAATTTAGCAGAGTTGAAAGTGGCATGGAAAGAGAATTCCTAAAATCAGATTAGGTGGGAGAGCTTCTTGTTTCACTGGTGAAAAACTGATGTGGTAGATTCGGAATGATGACTATGGTAACAGAAGTCAAGGGGCAGAGCTTCCCATACCATTTCAGAGCGTGTGCTGTGGAAAGAAGGGGATTTCCAGGACACGGAAAAGCAGGTGGAAATTCAAGGCAGCCAGCGTGGAGGGGGATTCTGGGGACCTTTGCGGATCCTCAGCTTTTCAGGACTGGTATAAGACCTGGGATTGGCAGATGAAGCCAGGAGAAGGCAGCCCCAGCGCCTGGGGGAGGGAGGTGGGTAGGGTCTGATGTGGCTCTCCCTTGGAGCTGTCTGGGAGGATATGCAAATACGGAGCTGCTGGAGAGAGTGGAAGGGCTGGATTGGCTGTGCCTGAGCTTTGAGGAGGCTGGCTTGGAGAGCTGCCTGCCTGCCTGCCTGGAAGTCTTGCTCAGACATGAGCTGGACTGCCAGCTCTGTTGTCTGTCAGTCTTTCGGATCAAAGACAGTGATACTCACGAGCTTCAGGAAGATAAGGCTGCTGGGATATTTTCCCTCCTGTACTAAAACTAGGTCCAACCAGTCAGACTGGGAACTTACTGTTTTCTAGGATGGGTTTTACTGGTAAAACTAGATGTGTCCTAGACTCTTAAGGGGCCTGTTTATACTGAGTATATTTTGAATGCCAACGTTCAAGTGGGACAAGGAAATCACAGTCTAAGGTCAGCAGGTGAGAGGCAAGACTCTCTGCCCTACTTTTCTCTGCGTGTATCTGCCTGTTTGTATCTCTCTCTCTCTCTCTCTCTCTCTCTCTCTCTCTCTCTCTCTCTCTCTCTCTCTGTGTGTGTGTGTGTGTGTGTGTGTGTGTGAGAGAGAGAGAGAGAGAGAGAGAGAAAGAGAGAGAGATTGCCTCTGTATACACAAGTGTCTCTGTGAGTTCATGTGTGTGTGTCTGTATTAGCATGTGAGTTTAGCTCTGCATAAACAAGTGTCTCTGTGAACTCATGTGGTGTGTGTGTGTATGTGTCTGTGTCTGTGTCTGTGTCTATGTGTGACTGTGTGAGCATGTGAGCTTGCGTCTGTATACACAAGTGTCTCTGTGAACTCTTGTATGGTGTGTGTGTGTCTGTGTGTGTCTCTCTGTGTGTCTGTGTCTGTGTGTGACTGTGAGCATGTGAGCTTGCCTCTGTATACACAAGTGTCTCTGTGGGCTCAGGTTTTTCTAAATGTCAGTCCTGGCCCTCATCTGATTGGCAAGCCTTGTGTGGGGCATGATGAGAAACCAGGTGGCTTGTTTGCAATTTTTATTTGTTTATGGTAAGGAAGTAAATCAATTGCAGGATTTTCAGGAGTGGAGGGCCAAGGGATATTTACTGTCAACAAGGTAAGGGTGAGGAGATGTAAGGTACTGGGGACCAAGGTGCACCTGATGTCCGGACAACAGCATAAAGAAAAAAACAGGATAAGCTCCAACTTGTTTTCATCGCGTCTCCTTTTTAACCTTTCTACAGTTCCCTGAAAGATGGCAGATGAATTCTCCCATGCTGGAAAGGAAAACTGCAGTGAGCAGGCAAGAAGAAGTCAAGTCTCTGGCCCACGTTCACAATTCCAGAGAAGTTTTATCCAGAGAGTAACGTTACTGGGAAAGCTACCCACGAGATTTGTCCTCCACCGGGAAAGGAAGCAGAAGGTTGCTGCTATACTGGGAATTGACCAAGAAGCCATGAAGTCTCTTCCAGAGGGAGACTTCGACCACTGCCTGCTGAGTAAGGTGAGCCAGGGCCAGCCTCTCCTGGGCGCACCCTCTAACTCTCCATGCCATGGCCACTGATCAGAAGGAATCCCCTGCTTCTGTATGCCATAGATGGGCTTGTTCTCATGAATGCATGGTGGCTACCCTCAGCACCCTGAGGAGGTTAATGTGGCCAGTTAATTATCTGAGCCTCAGACTTCAGACTTCTTTCCATAAAATGAGAATCTGAATGGGATCACTGGGAAATGACTAGCCAGGCATAGGCATAATGACAGTAGGCATTCAGGGCAGAAGCTAAGAGTATTTTGATCTACATGAGTCCTTGCCTCAAAAAAAAAAAAACAAAAGAAAAAAAACTACAAAAACAAAACAAAACAAACAAACAAAAACCTACAAAACCTAAAACCAAACAAACAAAAAGAACTTAAGACAATGTTTGTTTGTTTGTTTTTAAACTATAAAACTAATAGTCTTAAAATATTGTTTGAGCCGGGCAGTGGTGGCACACACCTTTAATCCCAGCACTTGGGAGGCAGAGGCAGGCAGATTTCTGATCGAGGCTAGCCTGGTCTACAGAGTGAGTTCCAGGACAGCCAGGGCTACACAGAGAAACCCTGACTCGAAAAAACAAAAAAACAAAAAAAAACAAAAAACATGGTAAAATATTGTTTGGGGGCTAGAGAGATGGCTCAGCACTTAAGAGCAGTTAATTGCTCTTCTAGAGGACCCAAGTTTGATTCCCAGCATCCATCCACATGGTGGTTCACAACCCTCTGTAATTCCAGTTCTAGGGACTCTAATCCCCTCTTCTGTCTCCATGTGCACCAGGTACACTTGTGGTGCATAGACTTACATGCAGACAAAAAAACCACACTTATACATGTAATATTAAAACAAAGTCTTTAAAAAAAAATATTACTTCATTTGTAAACTGGGCATGGTGGAACCCACCTTTAGTCCCAGCACTCAGAAGTCAGAGACAGGCAGATCTCTGTTAGTTCAGAGGCCAGCCTGGTCTATTGAGTGGATTCCAGGCTAGCCTGGACTATATAGTGGAACCTTGTCCTAAGAAAAAAGAAAGACAGGAAGGAAAGAAGGAAGGAAGGAAGGAAGGAAGGAAGGAAGGAAGGAAGGAAGGAAGGAAGGAAGGGGGAAAGAGGGGAAATGGAAATAGGGAGAAAGAGAAGGGCTAATTCCAGTTTTAGGCTCTTTTGATGTTAGACTTTATAGGAACCTTAAATATTATTTAATTTGATCTCTTCCATTGTTCCACTTACACATGAAGCTTCTAAGGCGTGTTGTTAATGTTTAAACAAAGAGGTTTAAACTGAGAGGTGGGGGACTGGTCTCTGGCTTTCGTGCCTTTATATATAAACAAAGCAAAGATTATTATCACAGTGAGACATGAGTGCACTTTTTTAGACATCAAGGGAAAATAAGGAAAATCTACCTGCACCAAAAACAATCTCCAGCAAAGTGGTTTCCCCAGCACTCCTCTCCACAGAGGCTGTGCTGATGGGCATCTTCCTGGAGTCCCATGTTTTCTGGAAAACCAGCAGCATTCCAGTTTTCTTAGCATGGCATTGATTCAAGTGACTTCACCTGCCCAGGCCTCTGATCTCTCCCTGGGCATTCCCACCAGCAGAGACTGTAAATGGTATTCCCGATGTGGACTCCAACCTGGATTCATGGAATGCTTGGTCTCTAGAGCATTTTCTACAGTTTTCCTTCATAGACATTTCAAAAACACCAAGATATCTACATAAGAATCTAGGCTTCTGTCTCCTGTGGGGATAAAAACAGTCAGGTTACCTGGCAACCACAGGCCTGGGACTCATGGGCTGAGTGTTAGCATGTGTGACAGCTCAGTTGCCAGCAGTCTGACAGCTCTGTCCTTGTTCATCTCTTGTCGAGGAAGGTGGGTCAGCCTCTTCTCCCTGAGAGCTAAAAGACCTCAGGCCTAGCTTTTTCCTTGTGTTTGTTCTTTTTCTTTTGGGCTCATTTTAATCCCTTCTTACGCAGCTCAGAGTTGGTTGAAAAGGTTCTCTAACACCCGGGCACAGACCACTTATGTCATCCTGGGGACTGTGGAGCTGAAAGCATATATTGGTTAGGCACTGACTCTCCCTAGCCCTGCCTTAGCCTCTGACTTGAACCTTGGAGGGTTCCAAGGTTCCCTTCTACCTTTTCAAAGGAACCAACAGTGTCCTGGACATATTCTTTCCTTTCCTTCCATACTCCCAGATTATCTTGAAAAGATGTGGTCTGAAATATCTACAGAGTTCCCTGGAGATTTAAAAAAAACAAAAACAAAAACAAAAACAAAAAACCCACCCCCAAAAGGTGCTAACAGGCTAAGGTGCCCATAACATTAACCAACCTCCATTTCTATAGAGGAAGAAAGAGGTTCATGGAGGTAAAAGAACTTGGCTAAAGTCCCATGGCTGTGTGGTGAAGGTGTTGAGGTTTCAGCACAGCTGGCTGGGCCCAGAGGCCATATCTCCTCTGCTGACATTCTCTATCTCAAAGATGCACATGGAACCCCCACTTTATATCAAATCCTGCTTTGTGGTTTTGGGGGAGCTGAAAACCTGAGAGGTGTTCCACTGAAGGGGAAAGAAATGCTGAGCGTGCCTGAGGGATGGCCAGCCATACCTGCAGTCTGTTCTTAACTCCAAGGGGGAAGGGGATGTTTGGTGTGCAGTCAGGGTGCTGACTGCAGTGTCCAGCAGACCCCAGGCTGCCGTGGAGAACTCTGAAGAGGGAAAGGAAGGACCTTGGCTTTGATGGGAGAAGAGTGGTCCACAGAAAAAGGGATGGAGATGAGGGCTTAGAGGATGTGTTAGGTTTCAATAGATGAAACCCATTTACCCACCCACCTCTATCCCATAGGGAGGTTTGCACTCAGCTACGCTTTCTTTGAGGTAGCAAATATGAGCTGTCTGTCACTTACTAACTCTGGTGTAAGTTACCTCCTGAGCCTCAATTTCCCCATCTATAAAGCAGGAACCATCAGCAAATGCTACAGTTTAGGAGGTCTAGGTGCTCCTGGAAGGACTGAGAAACCCCAGCTCCACAGTGCTGCTGCTGCTGCTGCTCGGAGAACAAATTCCAGGTGGTGGAGGCATTCCTCACAGAATTAGCCTTAGCAGAGAGGACAGCCCACTGTCTCCTCTGCATCTGTCACTAATATGTCTTTCTCCCTTTAAACTGGCAAGCTCTCGAGGACAGGGAAGGTGCCTGTTTATTCTGTGTAATGACCCAAGCCATTTCCATGATTAACAGCCTAACTTTTCTGCTGTCTGGGAAGAAGTTCTCAGCCATCTTTCCTCCCTGCCCCCTGCCCCTGGCTGATGCTCCTGCAGTAGTAGATCACCTGTTCTGCAGGCAGCTGGGCCCCAGCTTTTCCCTCCCGCCTGCTGCTTAAATGCCCTTCCACGGAGTTCATGGAAGGGGGTTGCAACACCGTGAGTCAGCACGGCCTTCTTACTGGGAACAGCCTTGGATTCCCAATACTTTATATTTGAAACAGTAAATTATTCACAAACCTGAACTATTAATAGTAGCAAATGACTTATGGGTCAACAATAAGCCAGGGGCTTGGAAGGAGGGAGGGAGGAGAGGAGGGAGGGCAGGAACGTGGGGTGGGGCAGGGATGAGAGTTCAGGCACGTAGACACACCTGGAGAGACAAGGCCCTGGGCAGAACTCTGGTGGGAAGGCGTCATCTGCTACTCCGTGTGACCTTGGAGCATCCAGCCCTTTATGCCCGGTTGATTCAGTGTGGCTTGGTTCTGCCTAGACTCCGCCACACCCACAAATGTGGCCTTTGAAAAGAGACAAAGGACCCCTTTAGGTTCAAGCATGGATAAGCCCCCAAGGTCACTCTTGGATTCAATTATGTTTCACATCCATTTTCTTCATTTTCCTCTTACATTTATTTTCAAGCGTTTCTTTGCCTGAAATACATTTGGTGATGAGTCTGTATTGCTAGCTCACTGACAACCTGAGAGACTATTTTAAGGAAAAGGGGGATTCTGGATTGGTCTTGGAGGGACCTGCACTGTGGCAAAACATCCCCGTCACTCACCAAAATCACTCCCTGCAGTCACCCATGGGCCTCATCTCTGCATTTCCTCACCCAGAAGTTCAATTTGAATCCTCCTGTTCTGTCTCTCTGGGTTCAGTTAAGACAAGTGAAGGCAATGGTCCAGGGGAGTGCCAGGGTCCAGGCTGGGGTGACAACCTAACACAGGCCTGGGAACCCCAGCACACATCATTTGGGGTCCATGGATGGCTCGGTGATGTACCTGTCCAGTGAGAACCTTCCTTACACTGCACAGATGGCCAGTGGTGCAGGAGGACTGGGCCAAGCATCACCTAATGAGACCTGTACCCTGCTTCAGCAGCCAAGTCACCACAGGGACAGACATGTCTGGGACTCTGGTCTATGGCCACATCACTGCCTGGCCCCTGCTGTGTTGTTGTCTTTGTGTGCTTGTGGTATGCAAGAAGAGTCAGCAGCCCCCACAAGACGGCAGCTCTAGACTTGTCATTTCCTGAGTCCTGACTGCAGACTGCAGGCCTTCTCTAGGTCCAGGAAGAAGATTAGAGGCGCATCCTACCCACAGCACTGTCGTGGAGGGTGTGGCCGGGTGTGCCGGAAATGCCGTCGGGAACCCCGCGCATTTGGTGTAGTTCTAATTGCCAGGGTGACGTAGGAGAGCCACCTGATGCTCTGGTACTCTGTTCGGTGACCCCAGATAAGATGATTGCTGAAGTCAAAATAATTCGGAGATGCTAAGTTTAAGGCATCTTTGTGTAAGAAGTGGCAGAGAAAACTTTGTAGTCTTAACTCTCTAGACAGCTGAGTCCTCTGTTCTGACTTTCATGCCTGCAGATCAGAACACATCAGGACGATGAGCTAAGCACCCAGATAATGAGAGTGGTTATAGACACCTTCCAGGACGTGTTCAATCTTGTTCTGCCCAGTCCGTGGTCAAGTTCATAATGCAGAATTTTTTTTTTTTTTCCCTGAGGAGGGCTATTCCCTTGGGTGCTTTGCCCACATCCCTTCTTGGTAATACCAGTATTATAATGGATCTTCTCTTAGTGTGCTGGTTTGTTTTGTTTTGTTTGTTTGTTTGTTTTTCCAACTTGACAAAAGTTTGAGGGTTTTTGTTTTGTTTTGTTTTGTTTTTTGTCTTTGTTGGTGGTGGTTTGGTTTGGTTTGTACCCCTGGCTGTTCTGGAATTCACTCTGGAGGCCAGGCTGGCCTCGAATTGGGTAGCTCCCTGCTTCTGCCTCCCAAGTGCTGGGATTCACCACTGGGCTCCACCTAGCTAGCGTCGTTTTGAAGAGGGGACATTGGTGGAGAAAACACCTCCATCAGAGTGGCTTATAGGCAAGTCTGTGGTGGCATTTTCTTGATTGATGGTTGGTGTGGGAGGAGGCAGCCCACTATGAGCAGTACCTCCTCTGGGTAGGTGGGCTGTGGCTGTATAAGATAGATAGCTGAGCAAGCCGGAGAGCAAGACGGTAAGCAGCTCTCTCCTATGGCTTCTGCTTGAGTTTCTTGTGTTCCTGCTCTGCTTGAGTTCCTGCCTTGCCTTCCCTGCTGTTAGAATGTGAATGGAATATGTAAGCCAAATTATACACTTTTCTCCAGAGCAATGGGAAGCAACCTAGGACACTTGTGTGTGTGTGTGTGTGTGTGTGTGTGTGTGTGTGTGTCCACTGAATTTCTCACATTCAAGTTCGATGGAATCATACCCACAAACTTAAGGATTTGGGGAGTTTGGAA
Organism: Mus pahari; assembly: GCF_900095145.1. NCBI lineage: Eukaryota > Metazoa > Chordata > Mammalia > Rodentia > Muridae > Mus > Mus pahari. The sequence continues at coordinate 91,631,890 of NC_034593.1, read as the reverse complement.
TTATTATCCTTGGTCCCCCATGGCAGCCACTCTCCTGGTCAGAACGTCTCACATGACTTTTGTATTATGTTACTTGTAGTGATCCTATATAATTTCCCCCCACTACACTCTTTTAGCAGATTAAACCCTGTTCAGTACCCTATAATCTAGCAGCGTGAATCTCCGCATTCCCTCCTCAGGCTGGGAAAAAAAAAAAATCAATGACTAAAACCTCACCTAGCGTCTACCCCTCCAACTCTTCCTAGGATACCCCAGATTCACAACCCCAGCCTGACATGGGGGGTTAAGAGGCGATTCACTCTATCTTACAACTGAGTCTACTGATACCCCACAACCTGGCCATCTTTATAAAATACCCAAGCCATCCCTCATCCCCTGGGAAATGCCACCTCTCCGGCTTCCTGTCTCCATATTGCCTTGTCTCCTACCCCTGTGAAGAAAATAGACTCCAAGCAGGAAATCTCTCCAGTTCCCAACATCCCTTCTGGTCCCCCCTCTTCTTTCCCTCTGAAGTGAGGTGGCGGTGAGTACCTGGAGATTTGCATGAGCCTTCCTCCTGGGAAATCCCTCCTGGCGTGCAGCCTCTTCCTCTGCAACTGGCATGTCCCTCTGCCATTAAACATGCCTAAGCCCGTGTGTCTGTCTGAGACAGCCAGCGGTTGCCTTGCTGGTTCTATCTCATGTTTGCTTCCGTGGTCCAGCTTCTTGAGGTGATCCTTTGTCCTCATGAGTTCCTCATCCTGCTCTGGATGGGAAACTCTACAGACACTTACGGGGCCCTGACCTCCTCCTCTATTTTCTGGCCCTGCCACCTTACAGAGCACACATAGAGACAAGGACTTGCTGAGAAGCTTAGAATGGTCTTCCTGTTTCCACATCTGAAGCACCAGGACTACGGCCATGCACACCACACTCAGTGTCTGCAGGGCTGGAGGCGGGATCCAGGGCTTCGTGTATGTTAGGCAAGGGCTCACTCTGCCAACCGAGACAGATCCCTAGTCCCCTAGCTAACTCTCTCTTACCTTCTGCCTCCAGGAAGGACCCTTGGCCTCCAGATTAGATAACTGTTCTCTGGCTGTTCTGCCGCATCCTAGGAATGCCTTTCTCCAGCACCCGACTATGGCTATTTCAGTCCATCTTAGACTCTGACAGTCTATCTGTGAATCTCTTACCATGCAGTAAATAGTTCCAGCAAAAAGTGGGCCTTCAGTGAAAACTGCCCACATGGAATTGAATCAGGCACACGCGGGAAGTTCTATCTGTGAGGACCTTTAACCAAAGGTCCCCCAAAGCACCCTCCTGTATTTCTGACATCCTGCCCTGCTGTAGCTTATTTCTTTCACTTGCAGTTTAGAAGATGCAGAGCCTCCCACAGGGCACAGCCATTCAAAGAGGGTTCCTCCGCCCTGTTACTCATATTGCATATCGTGAGGTGGGCATTACAGGGTTTAAATGAGGGAACAGCTGCTAGTGACAACAAGAAGCTCACACTGCAGGCACAACTGCCATATTCAAGACCAAGCAAGATGCGTGGGCTTTAAAAAGACCACTTTGCCTGTCTCGAAAACAAACAAACAAAAACAAAAAAAACCCAAAAGACCACTTTGTGTATTTGATGTTTCCCATGAGACTCTCTGGCCTGTAGAGTTACGAACCTCATTATTTGTCTCTTGCTGTGTAGTGTAGTGTTGGCCATCTGGACAGTACACGTTTATTTTCCAAAGACAGGACTTTGTCTAAGGAAGTGTACATATCAGAGATCTCAGCATGCAGATTGGGGATGCCCCCTCTGTTGTATCTGTCAGCACCCCGCACTTCCCCGTGAAAGAGCCCCCACACGTGTTCTCTTTCATGTGGTGGAGTGCACCACAGTGCTGGAGGTGCAGTTATGTCTGTCTGCTCTGCAGTAACATGCATGAAGCTGTACCTTGCATGCAGCCAATGCTAAATGAATATTTATCAGTGGACTAACCTTACGGGCCATAAAACCTGTGCGGGTGGGTGTGGCCTCAGCCTTGTACTCTGTCTCTCTAAGGGATGGCTCTGGGGCCATCTCATGCGACCCATGCTGACCTTGAGCTCACTGCAGAGCCAAGGCTGGTCCTGAACTTCAGATCCTCCTGCCTCTACCTCCCATGTATGGGATTACAAGTGTGTGCTACAATGTGTCCCTTCCCCCTACCACCACCCCACCCTTACCTCAGGTGTGTGCTACAATGTGTCCCTCCCCCCCCATCCCCACCCTTACCTCAGGTGTGTGCTACAATGTGTCCCTCCCCCCCCATCCCCACCCTTACCTCANCAGGTGTGTGCTACAATGTGTCCCTCCCCCCCCCATCCCCACCCTTACCTCCCCCTTTGCTGTTGCTTTGATTGCTTTTATATCCCAGTCTCTGCCCAGGAAAAAAGTCCCGGGATAAATATTGAGCAACGGCACCTGTTTCAGAAGCAAGCAAGCATCATGTTGGTCACTGTCAGGGCTAAGCAGGGCAGGGCAGGCCTCACTGCCCCTGTGCTTTGTCACCCGTGTGCCGGTGTCTCCTTGAGCTCTGTAACTTTCCCTGGTCTCCTCACGCCCAGGTGGACCTGAGACGACAGCAGATTTCTCAGACCGTGGAGGAGGTGCAGAAAATTATCCACCTGCTGACTGCAGAAATCAGCCGCCAGGACAGTCGCTTCGAAGCTGTGCCTGTCTCTGACACACACAATGAGAGCATTAAGGTAAGCGGGGGCTCCCCCTGTCTGAGGAGCTCCAAGAAGCACCCAAGCCCTGGGACCAGAGAAACTCCACTTGTGAGAGATACTTTGGCCACAGATGCTCTTCCAGGCACAGTGCACACACGCCATGACGTTTCCCTTGTGGGAGTTCACACACACCTAAGACCACAGAGGCTAGGGGTGAGGAAGCCAAAGGGCTTGACTGAGTCCTATTTGTCCCTAAAGCCAGATCTCATTCCAAAGACGGATGGCGAAGCATGCTGCCTCGTGGTCCAAGCTCAGTTAAGCACCTGCTCACTTATTAAACATGGCTGAATAGATGAGAGGCTGGGCAGAGGGGGCTGAGGGAACTCACAGGGAAGCAGTTGAAGGTGATAGACTCTGGGGTGAGGGGGAGCAGGAAGGCTCTGATGCAGTCCCGGGGAACTATTGAAGTGCACAGCTGAGAGCCCCCCCCACACACTGAGTCTAACCGCCAGGGCCAGGGCAGGACAGTCAGCAGGGATCTCACTCAGACCCTAACCCACCCAGCCTGTGAGCCTCTGGACTGCTCCCTCATCTCCACTAAGAAACAGGAAGGGGCTCTGTGTCCCTCTGAATCCTCACTGTTCTTGATCTCCGTTTTTCTGCATATAAACCTCTTTCACCTTGCATTAGTCTTACGTGTCATCCCGCTAGTCTGTAAGATCCTTGATTTTAAGGACTGGCACATGCACATTGAGCCTATGAAGAATGAGCAAGAACTGTGACTGGCCCCGTGCACCTCAGGCTGGTGGGTACAGGGTCCACTCACAAGGTTCTAAGAGTTGTGGATTTTGAGGCAGAATCACATTTCAGGAAACTGACTGACTCTAGGGTGAAGATTGTAAGACTAGCATTGATCCGGTCATTTTAGAACACTTGTCCATATCTTCCTTCCCAGGCCAGTCTTAATCAAGCAAATACAGCCCAGGACTAGAGAGAGTGACACTACATTACTCTCCCCAGTCCTGGGCCAAAAAAGGTCCCCTATAGCTCAAAATATATCCCGTGTTAAGTAACATTATGTCCTGTATAATAAGCTTTGAAACGGGATTGCAGATACAGCTTAGTTGGTAAAGTGCTTGCCTGGCATGTTCAAAGCCCTGGGTTCGATCACCAGCCCACCTGTGACCTCAGCACCCAGGAATCGAAGGCTGGAGGATGGGACATGCCTGGTCACATTTGACATCTGTTTTAGTGTGTTGTCTTACCTTATTGTTGCTGTGATAAAATACTGTGGCCAAAGCCACCTATGGAAGAGATAATTCTTTTGAGCTTATCGTGGTGTCTAAGGCATGGCAGCGCAGAGTGAGTGAGGCAGTGGGAGCACATGGTAGGTGAAGCGGTGGGAGCACACAGTAGGTCTTCAATTGCAAACAGGAAATAGGGAACTCTCAGAGTATACCCACCTCCACACCCCCACCCCCACCCCCACCCCCAGTGGCTTAATTTCTCCAGCAAGGCCACACTACCTCCCCAGATAGTGCCATCATCTGGGGACAAAGTATAAAATACCTGAGGGAATATCCATATCAAATTTGACACCAGCCTGGGACATGGGAGATCCTGTTTAAAAAAACAAACGAAAACAAAAGGACCACATAAAATGCCTTGAGTTTTATCTTGGACTGAGCTGGATAAGTAATTACTGAGCAGCATCAGTGTGACTGGCGATGCAGTAGGTTTAGTCTTTATTTGATGTTGCTAGGAGAGTGTGGGTGTGGGTGGATGCACCTGTTTGGATGTGTGTTCCCTGTGTGTGGATGTCCCTGGGGAAGCTGTAGAACTCAGCACTGGCTGTCCTCCTTCCTCGGTGGCTCTCACTGAGCCTGGAGACTCCCTGCTTCATTTATAGTGGATATAGGTCAACAAGTCCCAGGGATCCACCTGCTTCTGCCCCACCCCCACCCCCCAGTGCTGTGACTACACACCTGACTTTTGGTAGGTGCTGGTGGTTGGCACTCGGGTGCTGGTGCTCATATGACAAGCTCTGTATTGGCAGACCACCTGTCCAGCCCCACAGTTGCACGTTTGAACTCCTGTGCAAGAGGATTCAAATCATGTGAACAGTTTCCATTTGTAGTTTAGGTGTCTGACCTCCCTGTTTAAGCCAACCTCTGAACACCAGAAGTCATACGGTGTCCTCATCTAAAGCATCAAATGTCCTCTGAAAAGCAAGGCGGGTTCAGTTGCCATTGAGTTGGTCACTGCCCAGGCCAGGGACCAAAGTTCACTATTGTTGGACTTTCTATTACTTTCTTCAAAGAAGATGTAGCTGGATGAACAAAGAGGCTGCCAGTGAGCTGCCTGGGTGCAGCCAGAGTTCAGGGTCCCTCGGGAATAGCTCAACTGGCAACCAGTATACAATGTCCTTTGCATCGTATGCTCCCTGCTTTCTTCCTGGACTGCTTAACTGGTTTCTGGAGAGTGGGAGTGGGCGGATTCACATCCATTTTCCCACTGAACTCAGAATCATCTCAATGGCTCACATTGTCCGGACAGACAGACTTTCATCTCACCTTGGATTCTGTAAGGGTTAGTCATTCATACTGACCCTGGGTCATCGTGACAGGAGAAAAGAAAGAGTGACACTTTAAAGTCCTGTCACATTCTCTTTAATGGCAGAACACTCAGCTATTCCAAGACTAGAACCATTGGACAGACTGCCACAAGCACTTGAAGCTCTTCCGTGTGGTGTCAGCCTCCCCAGGTGGTCAGTAGCCCCTCGGAGCCTTAAGTGGCTTGCCAGGGCGAGTGGTATCCAGGTTACCTACTGGTGTGACCTCAGAGAAGGGATGGGCACAACCAGAGCTTTGGGTTGTGTGTGAGGCTCAGTGGATTGATTTCCTTTCTTCTCTCCTGGACTTCAGGTTCTCTCCAGAGTTCTGGGTTTTCTTTATGCTTAACTTGTGGCCTCACAAACCCCAGAACTCCTTGAGTTAAGTCACTCTGTCTGCCACAGCCCCAGGTGGGTTAGTGGCAAAACAAAAAAACAGTGCGTCTCAGCACTCCCCAGGCAGTTTCTGCGCACATCATCACATTGCTGAGGGTTGCATGGTCGCTTGAGCTGCCTGACTGGACAGGTCAGCACCCCTCTGCTGATCACCTCCCCAGCCCAGCGTGTGAGCTCAGCTCCTCTTCTCTCTTTTTCTGACCGCAGGTTTTGGCCCCCAGCCTCTTCCATGTCACCGTCCCACTGAAAGGCCTGGCAGGGTACAAGGGGGTCCGGACACAGCGCTGGAGGTACTACAATTTGCAGGGCGCCAAGCTCGCCTGCCCATTGCGGGATCCTGAAGGCCTGCAACAGTGGCTGGAGACTGAGATGTTCATGAAGACCCTGTGGCAGTGGCACAAGGCAGATGTGAACATTGAGGGGGACATTGTGCCAGCCAAAGTCCTGCAAGTGTTCCGGACTCTGGTGGAAAATGCAGTGAGAACCTGTCACCTCTCAGGTGAGCTGGTCAAGGGAAGGTGAGTGGGGAGCGATAGCCAATCACCATTTGCATTGTAGCGATGGGAGGGGGAGGGGGACACTAGTCTGGTAATGAAATGCCCAGGGCAGGGATTCATTCTCAGGAGCCTCCGTGACTTAGAAATTACCACCCTGACAAATACATCTCAGGCTGTGGGTTTGGTGCTCAGCCCCAAACTCATCATACTTATTTAAAGCAGCTAATTACTCACACTCCCCCAGACCTTGGGTATCAGCACATTTCTGTGCACTCCCAAGCATCTGACAGCACATAGGGTGTGGAGACGAAATGCTCAGAGAACACCCAGCTACTCCAGCTACTCCAGCTACCCCAGCTACTCCAGCTACCCCAGCTACCCCAGCTACTCCAGCAGGAGCCCTTCAATCTGAGGACACACTGACCTTGACAACTGCAAGCACCGAAGCCACAATACAGGGGGACATATGTCCACACAGATGCACACACATAAGCACACGTGCATAGGTGGGAAAACTGACTAAATTCCTTAATTACCAAAGGAATTATAAACCAGAAAGGAAGATGAGTTGATCGGCAGAAATAATCACACACACACACACACACACACACACACACACACCCCACAGAAATCAGAAAGGAAGGAAAGACCAACAACACAAAAACAGAAATCTTGAGGAAGAATATAAAGGGAAAAAAATGTAAATTTTTTTTTAAATGTTGAAAATTCTAGCAGATTGCCAGGTGTGGTGGCTGGTATATGCCTGTAGTAATCCCAGCACTGGGAAGGCTGAGGCAGGAGGATTATTACAAGATTGAAACCATCCTGGGTCACATAGTAAGAACCTGTCTTATAAAATTAAACAGTTGGGGCCAGAGAGAGGCACCGTGGTTAAGAGCAGTGGCTGCCACTTGCAAAAGACCTGAGTTCAGTTCCCAGCGCCCACCTCAGAAAAGGGCTCTTTTATTTCTCCCTCCCTCCCTTTCTCCCTCTTTCTTCCTCCCTCCCTCCCTCCCTCCCTTCCTCCCTCCCTCCTTCTTTCCTTCCTTCCTTCCTTCCTTCCTTCCTTCCTTCCTTCCTTCCTTCCTTCCTTCCTTNCTTCCTTCCTTCCTTCCTTCCTTCCTTCCTTCCTTCCTTCCTTCCTTCCTTCCTTCCTTCCAAGGTCTCCAGTATCCCAGGCTGGCCTTGAACTCCAGCTCCAGGTGATCTAATGCCCTCTGCTGGCCACCATGGGTACCTGCATGCATATGTATATAATTCACACATCATTGAATTAAAAATAAAATAAATCTAAAAGAAAACAACAATGACAAAGAATCCCAACAACAATGGAAACGTTAAAAATGCGTAGCATAGTAACAGCTATAGGAAGTCTGAGCAGTGTGGTCCTGCTGGGTGTGGGTGGGTTGGTCAGGCATTTCATGTTCTTGGGAGCAGGAAATTTGGGAGCATTTCATTTTTAAAGGGCAATTTATCCATTATTTATTTTTATGAAGTGCTTACTTGGCCATTCAGCAAATAAGCTTTTGCAAACACACAAAGAAATAAATATGGTCAAGAGTATCCTCTACTCTAGATTTGAAAATAGTAACCAACTAGGAAAAAAATAATCTAATTGGCTCTCCAAGGCAATTGGCTCAGTAAATGATGACACCTTTGCCTTGCAGACCGCAGCCTCTGCCAAGTGAGACACGCGCAGGCACACACATCCTATGAAAAATTACACAGGTTACAGAACTCAGGGACAGACGATCCATTTGTAGATGTTTGCTCGTCTGAACAGAATAGCTTTGAAAGTCCCCATCCTGGTCAAATCTTATGGGTGTTACGGAAGGTATGTGTGGATTACTTAAGTCTTGTGGCAGTCTGAGACTGGGGTACCATGCAGCTTAGTTGGTTGAATATTTGCCTGGCATGGACAACTCTCGGGATTTGATCCCTAGCTCTGCATACATCTGGCATCTTGGTGACCTCTACTCGCTACACTCCGGGAAGTGGAGAGGGTGGGTCAAGGCTACGCTTTCATTGCAAAGAAAGTTCAAGGCCAGCCTGGGATACTGGAGACCTTGGAAGGAAGGAAGGAAGGAAGGAAGGAAGGAAGGAAGGAAGGAAGGAAGGAGGGAGGGAGGGAGGGAGGGAGGGAGGGAGGGGGAGGGAGGGAGGGAGGGAGGGAGAAAGAAAGAGGGAGAAAGGGAGGGAGGGAGGGAGAAATAAAAGAGTCCTTTTCTGATCCTGGCTGAGGGTCATGTACCAGAGCCTCCCACATCTGCAGAAGCTGGGCGTGGTCCTGGCAGTCTAGCTCCAAGTTCACTCCTAGCACTTGGAGATGGTCCACTAGTGAAAGGGGAGATGGGAGAGGCAGGCTGGACCAGTGAGGAGCTTTCAGTGAACAAAGCTAAAGCCATGCTTCTTATCCCTGCCTTGTGCAGGCCTCTCTGGTGAGATGTTGACCCTGGGCCATGCACCATATCTAACTCAGAGCAGCCAAACACAGTTAACAGCTTCCTGTCCCCTCAGAAGGAAAGACTGAAATGACAGACACCCATTCTTATCTGTAACAAAGCCAACAACAACAACAAACAAACAAACAACAAAACCAAAACCCCATCCCTGTGTCCGGGCTGGAGAGAGGGCTCAGTGGTTAGGAGCACTGGCTGCTCTTACAGAGGACCTGGGTTCATTTCCCAGGATCCAGTCTGTAACTCTAGTTCCAGGGGATCTGACCATTTCTTTCTTCAGGCCTCTGCAGGCTGCTATATGTATGTAGTGCACATAAACTCATACAGGCACCCAAGTACACATAGATTAAAAGAGATTGCCCTGGCAATGAGGGCAGGCTGGCTCATGAGCTCCAAAACCTACCACACAGATTTCTTCCTCTCTGCCTGCTTGTAAAATGAAACAGGAAGACCCTCCCACACACCTGACCCCTTCCAGCTGTGACCCCTCCCACTCACCTGGCCCCTTCCAGCTGTGACCCCTCCCACTCACCTGACCCCTTCCAG
>NC_034593.1:91546491-91622446 GCF_900095145.1 Mus pahari | reverse complement strand
CACCTGACCCCTTCCAGCTGTGACCCCTCCCACACACCTGACCCCTTCCAAGCTCTGAGGGCTTTTATGATCAGATGGACTTAGGTCAATAAGTACATCTGGGCCAAGCTGGCTCCCAAGGTGGACGGTAGAAGCAGGTTAGTAGGACTCCCCTGGAAGGCACCTGGGTGAGGGTGGGGTCAGCGCCGCACTTCAACAAAATCCTGCCAGGAGAGTGAAGAGCTCCATCCTCACCCTCCCCTGCCTGCCCTGCCAAGCCAGCATTGAGACACAGAAATGTTAGATTCCATTGCACTATCACCAATATGCCCCTTCTGCATCTTATTCTATGACCTTCCTTCATTGAACTTTCGGAAGAGAACCCATCAGTTTGAGTGGAAACCTGCTGGATTATAATTCAGAGGTATTATGATCAGCATGCGGGAGGGCCTTGGTTCAGTCTCCCGCAACACTCAACATATGCACACATGCATGATCTCTAGCAAAACACACGCGCGTGTGCACGCACACACACACACACATACACACGTACACACGTATACACACACCCTAAAATAACATATGCTTCAAAGCTTTGGAGGAGTGGGGAGAAAAAGACCCACCAGCCATGAGCCTTCCTTGTGACCCTGTGACCATGGCTGACTGGTGTCTACAGAACTGACTCTGTGACAGTCGCTCGCACTGACAACTCCCAGAGTGTTTGCTCACTGCTGCTCGTGTAGAGCAAGGCTTTCTTCTCAAGCCTCCCTCCGGTTCTTTCCCATCAGGCAAAGTCACTGTGCTAGAAAAACGCACTACGGTTTGGGTTGCCGTGGAAACATCCACAGGCCAGGTGGAGCTGGAGCTGGCCCCCACCGTGGAGATCCCCACCACCTGGCCGGAGAAAGCTCAGTGGCCTCGGTGTCTGAAGCGGTGGCCTTCCCCAGAGAGAGTGGAGTGCATCAAGGTATGGGTGACCAGGTGGGGTTCATTCAGTAGAGAGCGGTCAGCTTTGCCGACCACATTAGTGAGCGCGCAACAGCGTCCTAGGAAGCAGGGGCTTGCTTGGGGCTGCTGTTCCGATGCATGTGCCCCCTCCCACCACGGCATCACCGCCTATGAGCTTGTCAGAAATGCAGGCTTCGTATCTGAAACCCTTAGGCAAAGGCTGGTACATCCTCAAGGACTCTGGCATGGGTAGAAACAACTGCCATAAAGGGATCTGAGCCACCCCTGCTCCCTGAGTATACGAAGATGCTTCCTGTTCCCCATGATCCCTTTGGGCCTCCGTGTTTTGACATGCACATGTGAGTGAGGATAGTCAGTGTGTGTTTGTCCTTTTCTAGCTTATTGCTCTTTGCATATTATTCCCCAGTCCCATCCATGTCCCTGTGAATGACTGGATTCAATTCCTTTTTATTGGCTGAATAATATTCCATCGAGTATGCATATACCACAGGCTATGGGCTGCGGACTGTGGGTCCCTCCAGCTGTCTGAGCTGCTCTCCACGGCATCCAGCTTCGTGCTTCTCATCTTCCCAATCCTGTTTCGTTTTCAGTCCTTTGGCTTTACCTTGGTGGCCCAGTCCACCTATCACTGGCAGCTGAGTCTCTCCCAGGCAGAGCAGGTGCTGTTCGAGCAGCTGGACGAGGATGGAGGCTGCCGCAGGCAATGCTTTCAGGTCCTGAGGCAGCTGAAGGAGGACGTGTGGTGTCCAGGGAGGAGGCCAGTCGTCACCACCCACCACCTGCAGGTGAGCCCGGGTGTGGTGGAGGGAGACGGGGCAACTGTCTCTAGGTGGGTCTCAGTGTGTGATGGGATCAGGATGGGGCCACGGGACTGGTTTTCAATTCCAGGATTTCCACACGGCGTGCAGCTCAGCTCATGGAGACATAAAGCTCAGCTGTGCATCGTAGCAGCTGGGTTTTCTTTCCCGCCTTCCTGACCTCTCTTCTCAGCCCCTCTCTCTCCTCCCCTCTTTTGGCGTGACTCTAGGAATGATTTATTGCACAAATTAACACGTTGTATCGCGTCATACTTGTGAGGTGCAGAGAAAGAGTTGAGACACAGAGAACATGTACTGTGTAAAGCCAGCACACCCTTCTCGAGTGTTTATCCTGCCTGCGTCGGGGGCCTTCCAACTCCCCTAGTTATGGCAAAACCCCCCGAATTTCTGTAAACTGCAGGCGTGCTGCCGTGCTGGCGAGCACACAAGTGTATTCCTCTCTCTGCACACTGCCGTGCTGGCGAGTGTGTAAATCGCCCATGGATTTTGGTAGTACCACCCAGCCTTCCTTTGTCCCTTCTCCTCTCCCTTCCTAACATCGCATCATCGTTGCATCATCGCTGTTTTCCCTGAAGACTGGGACTCAGTTGCTTGTTGTCCATTTGTGCATTTTCTTTTGAGAAACGGCACTTCCTCTCATTTGTCCTCTTTTCGAGGTGTTATTTGTTCCTCACTCTTGAGCTCTGTGCGTATTCTGAATATCAATGGTGTCCAGCTTGCTACCATCCCTCCCGTCCCAGGTGACCCTGGGGATGGCTCTGCAGTGCAGGGGCATCTGAGTTCCATGTGTCCATGTTCATCTGCTTTCTCTCTTGTTGACTGTAATGTTGGGCTGTTGCACTAAATCTCCAACCCAAATAAGCGCAGACAAAGAAAACACAACTCAGGTAATATGAATACATGCTGCACGCCTAGACTGGGCAGATCTGCCGCTACACTACCATCTTCCCCATATAAGAGACCTCTTACAGCCCGTGGTTTCTTCAGGCCATGTGCTTCTGTTCTACTTTACTTCCTCCTCCTCTTCCATTGTCTCCCCCCTCCTCTTTCTCTCCCTCTCCCCCCAAATCTTCAGTTCCACCTTCCCCTCTTTCTCTACCCAATCACTAGCTCCAGCCTTTATTTATTAATTAAGGTGGGAAGCAGGCTTACAGGAAATCACCTAAGTGTTCACTCATTCCTTGCTCACAACCACTCACAGGAGAACGGGATCAACTTCAAAGATAATTAGCCCAGGCTACCCGCAGCATTGGGTCTCCTCTGAAAATCCTTTGCCTGTGATAATCCCATGCTTTCTCTAATTCCATAGGTTCAGGCCTTATATTTTAGCACCACAATCCATTTTGAGTTTTGTATCTGGTGAGAGGCATGGTCGGTTTCATTCTTCAGAGTGTGTGCGACCCCCCTCTCTTTCTCTCTCTCTCTCTCCCCCTTCTCTCCCTCCCTCCTCTGTTTTCCCAGACCCACTTTAATTTAAGAGATTAACCATTCTTTAAAATCTCATATATGTATTATTATTATTTTATTTCTGTTTATGTGTCTGTGTAAGTATATGCCATGTGCGTGCAAGTGCGCTAGGAGACCAGAAGAGGGCATCAGATCCTGGAGTTGGTTTACAAGCCGTTGTGAGCTGCCAGACCAGAGAACTGGGGACTGAACTCAAGTGTTCTTCATCCACCCAGGACCTCAAATATACACTCTTTAGAAATTGATTAATTTTGGTTGCCATGTTTAATTGCATATATAATTGGGTTTGGTGTGACATCTTTGCATACATGGACAACGTACATCACTTAGATCTGACCTCCCTTTGCTCTGCCCCCTTCACCCCACCCCCTTCACTCCACCCCCTTCACCCCCTTTACCCCCTTTACCCCCTTCACCCCCTTTACCCCCTTCACCCCCTTTACCCCCTTCACCCCACCCCCCTCCATCCCCTTCACCCCATCCCTCTCCAATTCCCAGGCCTCATCCGACCACATTCAGATTGACTTTATCTTTTAGTTTCCGCGTGTGGGAAGGAACACATGGTGCTTATTATCTTTCCGAGTCTGGCTCATTCTACTTAACACATGCTCTTCCATATTGCTGTAGAGGACAGAGTTTCATTTCTTTCTGGATGAACAGTCCTCCATTGTGTCTTAGTGCCCTGTTTTCCCTGTCTGTCGCTGTTGGTGGCACTTGGCCTGATTGTAGAGACACCAGTGTTGGCCAGAAGGCTGGCAAGCAAGGCAGGGACCAAACCTCACAGGGCGTGCTAAGGAGTGTATCCTTAGCCAGATGCTCACGTGACCAGCGCTCGGGAGGCAAGAGCAGGAGGATGTCTGTGAATAGGAATGGGCCAGCCTGGTCTACACAGCTCCAGGCTAGCCAGAGCTACACAGTGAGACCCTGTCTTGTATTCTTAGTTAGACAACGAGAGGGACTGTTATTTTAACAAATAAACGATGAAGATTTGTACTTTACAAAGGACTTCCGATCAGTTGGTAATTAGAATAGGCACAGACAGGTTAGATGCTACCAACCTGTGGTGGGGAGGACAGTGGGAAGGAAGTGAGGCTGAGTGGCAGGTCTGAGAGACCAATGAGGAGGAAGATGGGCGGGTTGGGCTGCGAATGACAGGGAGTATGCTGCCCCAGGTTGTGTCTGGCACAGCTGGCTGGATAAGCAGGTCTAAAGGCAGGTTTGTGGCAAAGGCCATCAGTTCAGTCTGGGCATGTTGAAACTGAGGTAACTTGCCCGTACTCAAGACTAAGCAGGTCAGAGGCAGAGTCTGGGCTGGAGAAGGTGCCATGTGAGTCCTCCATCTTACTGAGAAGGCGGCTCTGCACTGAGCTAGGTGGGGAGGGGCAAAAGCAGAGGAGGCCAGGGAGGGACCCTCAGGGATTGCTCAAAGCAGGCCAAGCACAGATGGCTGGCGTGCAGAGGAGTGGCTGGGTCGAGAAGAGAAGCCTGGAAGACCATTGTCTTGGAGGCCAAAAGAAGGGTTGGTTAGAGAGGGAGGGTGTGGGCCAACTGTCCAATCCACTGACAGGAGAGCAGGGGTGAGGCTGAAAAGGGCCTGCAGTTTGATGCCTGGAGATCTTGGGTTAAGAGAGCAGCAGTCAGGATTAATGGCAGGAGGCTCCCCACTGGAGTAGATGAAGGGATGAACTGAGTGGGAGAAGAGGAATTAAGGAGAGTGCCTGGACCCGCATGGGAGAAGATGGCCAGGGAAGAGCAGGCAGCTCTGACCATGCCAAGAGGCCATCTTCTAAGAGGGGCGTGGCTCCTATAGGGTTCCCAGGAGGTAGAGGTCTGTGAGCGAGTGATGGACACAGAAGGGAGAGACCGCCATGTTGGCAGAACTCTCTGGTCCAGGAGGTGAGGGCTTCCGTGTGCTCCTGTATGCTAAGAGGCAGAAAGCCTCTGCTTAGATGGCCCTATGACTCACTGGGAGAGTGTTGATGGTTGGAGTGTCAGAGGAAAGGAAGAGAGAATAACTTGGAGGTGTGAGCCAGTTAGGTAAGCCCCAGGCCCAGGTGAAGCAATGGACCAGCAGTTCCTGGTGAATCCAGTTTTCCCAAGATGCCTTTTCCTCCTCCCACGTAAACTCAACTTATTCCCAACCTCTCTCTTCCCCCAGACCGTGCTCTTCTGGACCTGTGAGAAATACCCCCACCCCAAGGACTGGCAGGTCCTCCATCAAGCCCTCCTGCGCCTTGCCCGGAAGCTGCACAGGTGTGTGAGCCAGCACTTCCTGAAGCACTATTTTGTTCCAAAGAGCAACCTCCTTCAGTCAGCTAACCCAGGCGAGCTGGATGCGGTGGCCCAGAAAGTGGCCTTTTTCCTAAAGAACCCGAAGGTCGAGCTGCCCTGAGCTGGCCCGAGGAATCCTTGTTTCATTCCTTCCTGCTTGACTTCATTCTCAGGGTGGTTCCTCTGTCAGTTGCCAGGACCCTGTGCTGGATAGAGGCCACCCATGACAGAGAGAATGGACCAGGCCATCAGGCTCATCAGAGACAAAACTGTCCCTGCCCCGGGCCATACAAGCATTTCATCTTCCCTACCTCTCCTGGGTATGGCTCTCATCCAGCTTCCCCAGTGACTGATTCTTCATGCTCAGGAGATGGGCTCAGGGCAGGCCACGCATTAGCCTGCTGCTATCGAATTCTCCAGCTGGCTAGACCAGAACCCATACCATGACAGACAGCCCACCGGTGGCTGGTATCCTTTATAAATCTCTGCACTCCAGCTCCAAGCAGAGACCAGTGGTCCAGGCTCCTGAGCTGTTCTCCTGTTCCCCTCTCAAATGTGGGGAGTCATCGTAAGTCTCAGGGAAAGTCCCAGAGAAGGATGCAGCTGGGACTCTACCTGTCGCCTGACTCGTCACAACCCTCTCTGCCACGGTCAAGCCTAGAACTTGCTTCCATTTCAGGAGCGAGCTCTGTGCTGTAGCCTGGCATGTCCTTCACGTCTGGATGTTAGCTCAATCCGTTCACTCATTTGCTGACACATAAATACTCACTAGGCACTGAGAATACAGGGAAGAACCAGATACTGGAGAAGTCAGAAAGCGGACAGTAAATTGGTAAATTCTATCACCGCACACAGAAGGAAGATCCTGAGGGAACGTGTGGACAGCTAAGAGAGGCGAGAATGGTCACCTCAGGCAGGCTGGGAGGGATGGGTGGGCATCGCTGGCTGTGAGAAGCTGGGGCGGAATCGGTACTATTGTGTCCTGGGATCAAAGGTGCAACATTTACCTCCAAAAGAAGAAAGACTGTGGTCTGAAGCACATTTCAGTTGGTGGCTCTGGTGGCCGTGTTAGGAGGGACGCTGAGGTCCCTGCTCTTCCCCATGCAGAGACTATCGAGGCCCACAGCATCGCACACATCTGCACAGACTGGGGACTGTGCTCTAAGAGCTAATGGCTTCCTTTGGCATGTTTTTAGTGCTTCTCAGCTTCAGGAATCCTTTATGAATTTTGAACTTTCTTCCCAAATTTGCTTAACAAAGTAATATTCTTAAAGGCACAGGCATTGCTTTGGAGGCTTTGAAGAAACCCTGAGTGTGAGGGAACGAGCCCCAGGCCTCTGACGTTCTGAGCATGCACCCTGCCAATGTGCTGCATTGACCTTTTATTTAGAGGCTGGATCTCACTAAGTTGCCCAGGATGGCTCTATTTTTTTATTAGTTTTTTTTTATTAGAATATATTAATTATACATAATGATTGGTTTCATGTGATATTTTTACGTATGTGTAAAATTCTGTGTATGAGTGTGTGCGCATGTGTGTGAACCAATGACTTGTATAAGGGTTTCATCCAGGAACATGGGTAAGGGACTAGTTACAGAGAATGGGCACCTTCAAGTGGCTACATCACTGAAGAAAGTGCCCTTAATGGCTTATAACACATCAGGAAGGGATGGGGCCTTGTTAGCATTCCCTGCCTGTGACAGAGTGGCGACAGTCCAATCACGTATGAGTGAGCACGGCCTCTGAGCGTTCAATAGTGTCATCACTACGTTATAGCTAAAGACCGCAGCCCACAACCTTTCACCCTATCCATCAGCCATTCTTACCCCCATCCCATGACATGTCCCAAGCCAATAGCCTAAGATGGCTTTGAACTCACTCTGTAACTCAGGCAAGCTTTGAACTTGCAATCCTCCTGCCTCAGCTTCCCAAGTCGCTGGAATGATAGTCCTGTACCACCACTTATGATTCCAGTTTGGTGAAAATCAATATTATTTTTTCAAAAGTGCTACAAAAATAGTAGGAACCCCAGATTATCACTCAGTAAATCATAGTTTTAAAAGGTTGAAAATGTGTCTTATATAACTGGATGACTTTTTTCCCTTTGGAAGCATGAAGAAAGCAAATACGATGTTAAAGCACCAAGATTTGCCTTCTAGTCATGGCGCTGAAAGATTACAGTATGCAAAAAGGGAAGCTGGACGTGCTGTTACTTAAAAACTGTGTGGAGTTTAGGGAGGTGGACCCACAGGCTTGTGAGACCAAGTGTTTTTCCATCAGAGCTGTGCACTGCGTAAGCTGTAGAATGTTCTGTGGATTCCTGGCTGTTCCTACATCTGGCCAGCAGAGAGCAGCAGGCACTCACAAATGAAAAGAGCCAGGCCCTACGGGGCCTTCATTTTCAGGACTGTGTTAGTCTAAAAGGCAAACCCAGCTTCCTGCAAACTGGTGCTTTTCCCCTGATGCTAAATTTTAGTGCCTCAGCTAAAGCTCCAATCTTTGCTCAAAGCTGAGCTCTAAAAGGGGAGCCTGCAGAAAAGCCCCGCCTGGACACTGCAGAGGTCAGCTTCAGTGCCAATGTTTTTGAGGCTGGATTTCACAGTGCAGCGCAACAATGTCTGATCACAGCGCTCCTTGGCTTTGGTCAGTTTCTGTCTTCATTTTTACAATAATAAAGACCCGTTTGTGTGTGTCTGTGTGTACATGCCACGTGTGTGCAGGTGCCTGAGGATTCCAGAAAGAAGGCATTGGATTCCCAGCACCGGAGCCACAAGCAGTTAAACACCACTCCACATGGGCGCTGGGAACTGAACTTGGGTCCCCTGTCAGAGCAGCAAGGGCTCTCAGATGCTGGCCCATCTCTCTGTGTTTCCTTCCTTCCTTCCTCCTTTCCTTCCTTCCTTTCTAAAAATTCTCCAAAGGACCTTTTCCATCTCCTGCTCACGTCTAGTAACGGGGCTGTTCTTGTTCAGGGAGTAGCAGGCCTTCAGATGAACCTGTGTGCCTCTTACCTGCAATGCTGGGTGAGCTCGTGGCCTTCTCCAGTTGCTTGGCTTCTCTCAGTCTCCTCTGAGTCTCCCCAAACAGCTGCTGGAGCCTAAGTCATATCCTCCCCAGGTCACTGACTGAAACCTTAATCCCCCCCCCCACATCCACACCCACACACCCACACACACCCACACCCCCGCATCCCACAGGACAGCTGTTAAAGCGAGAAGTAAGTTAAAGTGCTGTTGCTTTAATCCAGTCTGCATAGTGTCCTCCAAAAGGGATTAGGGTTCACAGAAGGGACACTAGAGATGAGCCAATAGGAAAGATGAACCACTGGATGCCAGAGGACAGGAAGGACTCCTTACAGAGACCACAGAATTTAGCCCTGCCCATACCTTGACCTTGAACTTGTGACCTCCAGACCCTTGAGAAAATAAATGTCTTAAAAACAAACAAACAAACAAAAAACGAAACAAAACAAAAACCTCTCCCTAGCACATTGAAATCAATAAAGGAGACAAATAGATATGGAACATAGTCCTTGGTACAGAGTGATTTCTCTGGAAATATTTGTCATATCAGTGTCTTCTCCTCCATTATGGTCCACCATGCCTCATAGACACACCATCCCAAACACACTCTTCATAATGATTAAAAAACAAAACAAAAACAAAAACCAAAAAACAGCCATGGGATGGTGAGCAATGTAGCTCAGGGGTAGAGCACATGTAAGCTGCTTTGAAGTTTTAACTTATTTTTCATATTAAATACTGGAGTGTTTGCTTATATATATATATATATATATATATATATATATATATATATATATATATATATGTATGTCTATAAGAGAAAAAAGTGTAAGTAATCTAAACTACCACTACAGAAAAGGCTTTTGCTGCAGGACCCCTGTGGTCTCCACCAGAATGGCAATTAACGGGATTTAAGAAAATGGTGTTAGTCACAAACAACAGACCTACGGTGGATAGTAGATGCTCGATAGGACCCCATGGGTTTTGACGTTTTTAAAATGCTATTCCTGACAAACACATTGAGTTGTGCGGTGGTATAAATGCGTATGCCCACCTTGGGCTTATATGTTTGAATACTTGCTCCCTAGTTGGTGGGACTGTTTGGGAAGGATTAAGAGATGTGGCTTAGCTGGAGGAAGTGTGTCACTGGGGACAGCTTTGAGGTTCCAGAAGCCTACCCATTCCCAGTTAGTTTTTTCTCTGCCTCTTACTTACAGATAAGGATGTAAGCTCTCAGCTACTGCTCCAGTGCCACACCTGCCTGCCTGGCTGCTGCCATGCTCCCCACCATGATAGCAGGTCCTGGACTCTAGTCATAAGCCCCAAAGTAAACATTTTCTTTTATAAGTTGCTTTTGGTCATGGTCCTTTGTCACAGCCATTGAAAAGTAGCCAAGGAAGGTTGCTTGGTTATGTTTGCACTCTTAACCACAGAGAAGATCTGAGAAACCCCAATCCCTCCACGTTCTGTGCGGCCAACTTTTAAGGCAGCATTTCCTCATTGTTCTATGTACATGCCAAGAAGATATGTCAATATAAATTTGAAGTTCAATAAATGTCAGGTCACCTGGTCACATGCTGCTTAACACTTGTATATTTCTGATTTCCCTGCAGTTTTCCAACATTTACTGAACAAAGTGTTTCTAAATCTCCCGTGACATTACAAGTTTTCAGTTTCTTACGGTTTTCATAGAACTTTTGTTTAACGTTGAGACTATGTTGTTAGGGACATGTAGGTTCAGTAGTGTTACTGTCTGCCCAGATATCAGAGGCCTTTTCTGACTATGTAAACACTTTGCTTGCATTTTGCTGGAGAGGCGCCATCTTTTTTTGGTTAGCGCCTCTTGGCTTAGCTCTGCCTTCTGGTCTCTTCTTTTGCTTTTGAATCTTTTTCTTTAGTGGTGGAAGCTGAGTTCATCACACTGTGTTTTGGGGGCTGTGTGTTTACGTTTCATGACCAAACACACATGGGGCTTGCTCTCTTCTTCTCACTTTGATTCCAGCTGACCTTCTCTAAGCCTCTTGACCCTCTTTATTGCCCCTGTTGAAATGAAGATCATTGTCTTTGTTCTCCCCTCCCCTCCCCTCCCCTCCCTGCCCCCCCTTTCCTTTCCTTCTTTTCTTTTCTTGCATCACTTCCTGGAACTTTCTTGATTTATCTAGGTTCTCTTAGCAGTTACCTGGCTATGAACTGGAATCCAGAGTTGGCCAACATCTCCACTCTCATCTGATGATGACGAGGATCTTAGCAGGCTGGGGGTCCCATCGCTCCTCCCCTGTCTGCTTCTGTCCATAGGGTCGTTGGTTTTAGCCCATCAAGTACATAAAACAAAAATGGAGATTTTTTTTTTCTTATCCAATTACCTCATGAAGTTCAATTTTATTTAGTCCACATATTTAACACTATCTTTACTCTCTGGAATTTCAGTCCCTAATATGCATGCTAGCATTTTCTGTGCTGCGAGTCCTCACGCAGCAGGAGCAGCAGGCTAGAATGAGCATTTTCATTCTTCAGAGAAAATTTCCCCCATTTTGTGTGTGAGTGTGTGTGGTGTGTGTGAGTGTGAGTGTGTGGGTTGTGTTTTACCTCTCTTTTTTTGATTATTAGATTTTTTATTTTTGAAAAACAAGACCCAACAATTCTAAGGAATCATTAGTATTTAACTCTGTATTTAATCATTAGTATTTAAAACTATCTTTCTTCTGTCTTCCTATGGGAAATCTAAGGTGGTTATGACGTTAACTGGCAATTCTACCCTTTGTGACTTTCAGCTTTGACAATTCACACTATTTGATCTCTCAGAACTGCCTTCTGGATGGATACACATTTGCTCCTGCCTTTCAATTGACTAATTCTCTCTTAAGATGCATCTAATCTGGCATTGTGGTGTCCACTGAATATGACTCTACTCTTTTGGTTCTTATTTGAAGAGTCTGTTTGGTCTTGAAAATGACCTTGAAAATGACCATTTTCAAGATTTGTGTGACTAAGCTCTAGGGCAGTGGTTTTCAACCTTCCTAACACTATGACCGTGTAACACAGTGCCTACTGTTGTGGCAACCTCCAACCGTAAAATTCTCTGCTACTTCATAACTGTAATTCTGCTGCTATTATGAATCGTAACATAGCTAATATGCAGGATATCTGATATGCGACCCCCAAACGCTGTGACCCACAGGTTGAGAACCACAGCTTTGGGGTCTCCTGGTCATGCTCTAAGCCCCTCTTCTACATCTTAAATATAATAAATGATTTTATTCCATGTAAGACCACTCTAGTATTTGAAGTCACCAAAGAGTCATTTCTGGTTTTTTTTTTTCTTTTTACAATCAATGATAGTTTCTTTGTGGGCTTTGTTAATTTTTAATGTGGATTGTTTATTCTTCCTTTAACCATCATCTGTGGGGATTGTTTGAGGTCTAGATTGAAGCTGAACTACATAAAAAGATTGACTTTTAAACATGCCAGTTATGCAACAGCACAGCGAAGATCACTTAAACTACATTTGATGCTTGTGCGGGTTTTCAAGCCAACAAATAGACAAGCCCAGAGAGAAAGCATTCAAGGTCACCTTGTGGTCACAGATCCTTAGAGGGTGACTACATGATTTTTCTACCGCCCAGTGATAATGCCTAGGTGTCCACGTCTCCTTCAGAGCACGCTTGCTCTCATCCAATCCGTTCTGGAAATGTTGCCTTTCAACCCAACTTAATCGGGAGACTCCAGAAACCACTAGGTTCCCCTCTCCAGCAAGCCATGGGCATTCTCCTCCATCCCTGGAGGACCAGGGCCATTGATGAAAGGCTGTAGACCTCCAGGACTCCACACCTGGCCCCAAGGACCACCTCCTGTCTGCCAGGGTGGGTTCTTGGATTTGCTTCATCTGGTGGAGAGCTGGCGGAGACCTACTTCTACATCAAGAATGCGTTGAGGAAGGTTTTAGACTCCATACAGTTAACTCAGCATTGTAGCCCTGCCAGGTAAGAAGATGCGGCCCTGAGGGCTATTCTGATGAACTACAGCCTGCAATAGCCTGATCCAAGCCGGATGGACCCCCACATCCCCACGCTGCTTTCTAACTATGCTCCCAAGTAAATACTCCCCACGTATCTTGGCCAAGACATTACCTTGACCCTGTAGGCTGCGGTAGATCCGGTCTTGCCTCCCATCCCACCATCCCATCCCGCTACACCAGCTCACCCCACGAGCTAGAATTCTTTTAAATACTTGCACACTGAGTCATGTTCCTTCAGGGCTCTTCTCCTTCCAGTAGCCTTTCATCACCTCATTTAAAGCTCTCTACCATGGCCTGCAAGGCCCACATGGTCTGGCGCCTGCCACCAGTCTCCTGCAAGCTGCTCCCCCACACTGGCTCACTTTGCTTTGCTTTGAATAGACCAAGTACATTCCTGCACACCTTGCACCTATTGTCCCTTGGCTCACAAGCCTTCCGTGCCATATGTCCACATGGCTTGGTCCTCCCAGACCAGCTTAACTCGGCGAGCTCCCCACCATTCTGTTACTGTCCCTATCTGAGTGGCTTGTTTTCCTCTCAGATGAGGTTTGTTTCAGTTGTTCACTACTGAATTCTGCACCCAGAACTATGACTTGTGCAGAGCAGATGCTTCATGGATGCTTGATAAATGCAGACTTGGATGGATGGAGAGGATGGATGGATGGATGGATGGACGGACAGACGGATGGACAGACAGGAATAAGCATTTGCTGCGTTGAGGCAGGGGAACTGAACTCGATCTCAAGTTTTGCAACGCTCAGAAGAGGCTCTTCATGAAGCAATTTTGAGATGTTGAAAAATCACAGTGAGAAAGAGAAAGGACTTCTGGCTCCAGAAGCCTGTCTTCCGAAAAGAGCCTCCTCTCTCTGTGCAGAGTGTGCAGCCTGATACAGCAGACCTGAGAAGGCACACTGATGGTCCTGCATCACAACTCCCTAAGGCTGGTGTCTACTATCCTGACCAGGATCCAAGGTGCACTTCGAGGGCTCTGTGGACAACACACATACTCTCTGCTTGAATACAATGCTTGTCAGAAAAGCTTTCAGGCTTTCTCCCTTCCTGCCAAGCCTGGGAACAAATAGCAGTGGTCTTGGCAGAAGCCCTCCCTCCCCATCGCTTTGTTTCTGAGTCTAGACCATTCATTTCCTCTCATTCAACAGCTTAGCTCTGAGAGGGAGTCACTTTCCTTTGCCAGCTTTAGATTTTAAGTCCTCCGACTCTCCTGTCAGGACCCAACCCACGGTTGCTTGGATCCAAAGGAATGAGAGATCGGTGCTGAGTGTCAGGGAACTGTGCGGTAATTGCAAATCACCTCTCCCAAAGACAACCCAAACTTGCTCAGAGGTGTGGACCGAAGCCTTCTCCGCCCCGCCCCCCCCCCCCCCCCCCCCCCCCCCCCCCCCCCCCCCCCCCCCCCCGGAGGGGAATGGGAACACTCTGTGGGGCAGCCAACATTAGTGATCGCAATAAAACCTAACCTGTGGTTTCAGGCCCAAGAGGCAGCCACAGATGGAGAACTCACTTAGTGAGCCAAGGGTCCAAAGGGGTCTGGATTCCTTTTCTTTTTAAACCCAAGCCCATAGTCTCCTTTTACTTTGCCCTTTCCTCTTTTGCCTCTTTCTAGAATGTTCTCCTTTTGTCTTCGTGGTGATGGCCATTAAAAATGTCCTCTGCCCTTGGCTCTATGTAGGATCTACATATGTGAAACTTGTCCTTTATGACCAGGACACGTGTACCAAACCGAGTAAGGACCTATAGCAGACCAGCAGGAGAGGTGCAGGACACCCATGCACCTGCAGGATCCCTGCTGGCTGTTTGAGACCTGCTGCTTGGCTGTGGCGGCCCCGCCTGTGCTGTGCCGTGAAGACGTCAGGGGGCGCTCGCGGCTCCTCTCTGGCTGGCTGCGGACGGTGACCAATGGCAGTGGAGGAGAGCAGTTCGCCACACTGTGACCCTCTCCCACCGCAGACACGCTATCCTGACCCACAGGCTGTCCATGCTCTGGATGAGGCTGGCAAAGGGGAGTGTTGATTGCATGGGGGACAGTCACAGTACAGTCCACCCTGGACACACAGTGGAAAATGCAAACGTCCCCCACCCAGCTTGGCACAAAGAGAACAGATGGGTGGAGGGTGAGAATGTTCCAGAAAAGAACAGTTCAGGCCCCTAAGATTCACAGATATGTGTTCTGTACATTTCCCGTTCTTTGTGCTTTGTGCTTTATCTCATTTGATCCCTCCAACCATCCTTTGAACCAGGGTAGGCATTATCAATTTATTCATAAACATTTGAAAATCACAGACAAAAAATAATCCAAGGTCACCGCCTGGGCATGTGTATAAGTCATTACTAGTCATTCACCGTGCAGGTGACAGAGAGGCACGTGGAGAAGCCAACCAGGATGGCTTTCCAGGTGGAAACCTTCCCTGTTCCTGGCTTGGTCTGAGGGTAGGGGGTGGGGCATGTACCTGCCCTTGCTTGACCCGCCCTGTCAGCAGCAGCAGCAGCAGCAGCAGCAGCAGCAGCAGCAGCAGCAGCGGCGGCGGCGGGTCCTCCCAGATGGGCGGAGCTCTTGAGGTGACAGATAGGGGAGGAAGACTTCTTAGGATTTGCCCTGGACTGAAATTTTCTGGTGGCACCTTTGAACCCTGTAAAGTCCTCAAAGCCTTCTGTTGCAGAAGCTAATCATTTACGCACTCTCTCCACAGGCCTGGTGACCTTTGCAATGCAGTTAGCCTTTGTTTGCTTTTCTTAAAAGGCCTGCAATTTATGATCCGAACAATGCCCCTTAGGCCAGGAAGAAAGGAATTTGAGGGTCCAGAAAGAGTTGGTTTTCTTCCAGCCCTTCACCTCTGGAGTCATAGTTCCCCAATAGCAGTGTATAACATTAAGACTGGGAGTAGAGGGCAGGGGATTGACCTTCTATAGCTTCGAGTCTTGTGGAGACCCTAGCAAACAAGAATATCCCAAGAACAGTAATAATAAGATCCGATCTACCAGCATCGTGCGCAGAAGGGGAGGCTTGTGTTTTGGGGTATGACTTGTTAACCAGTTATGCGTGCAAGTGGAGAGGGGCATGGATCAGGGAGCTTTCTGTTCAAACAGAAGGGCTGACAAAACCATTGAAACTCAAATCGTCGGATGTTCAGCGGCCTCTTCTAAGAACCACGGGAGACAAAATGTCTACCTGATCCAGCAAGTCATAGGACCCGGCCACCTCCACCCCATCCCCAGCTTAGATGGTTCCCATCCTCTTTCTGTCCTTAGTGAGGGAAGGAGCCCCCCAGTCCCTTGCTGGGCCAGCATTCTGCATGTTGGAATCCTGCAGGCTGCCTCAAAAGGCTCCCTAGCTGGGGGCAGAGGTGCGCACAATTAATCTCATCACTCAGGAGGCAAAGGCAGCTGGGTCTCTATGAATCCATGGCCAGCCTCATCTACATAATGAGACTCCATACAAGACAAAATGAACTCCACCCCTGTCTTAGCTGCCTAGTTGTGTCCTCCTGACTATTTATGGCTCAGGAGTCCAGAGGGACAGGCTGGACCACTCCTGTAGCTCATATTTTGGCAACCAGCTGGAGATTTTCACGAAGCAGTTGCCACTCAAACCTGTAAAGCACAGAGCAAACACACCACACAAACACACCACTCGACTTTGGCTGCCAGCCCCCCTCCCCCCCCCCCGCCCTGTCTTCTCTTCCTAGCACCTGACCTCAGAACTTCAATGTCATCTTTGAAGTCTCGCAATCTGTCAGCGGCCATGTTCCTGACACACAAACGCATTATCTGTGACGTATGTTCCTATTAATAGTACCAGCATCTCTGCCTGGACACCCTTGTCACCTGTTAATGTGGGCTCCTGCTGCCAACACCCCACCCCCAACCCTAGCAGCCCCGTATCTCTCACTCCCCACCCAGAGCCAGCCACTGATCCACAGGTCTGGCCAGCCTCTCCTTTGGGGCAGGAACTGCAGTGGACGCTTAGGGCCCCCTACGAAACAGTTCTCTCACACTGCAGCCAGAATCCCTGATGTGCGCGCGCGCACACACACACAGACACAGACACACAGACACACAGACACACAGACACACAGACACACAGACACACACACACACACACACACACACACACACACACACACACACACACACACACACACACACACACGACTTTCTGCCGTCTCCTCCATATTCAGTCGGGAACCCGAGTGGTCCTTCTTCCAGCCTGTAAAATCTCCAGCCTTTTCAGGAAGGCCCAGCTCTAAGGCTCCCTTTTCTCAAAGCTTGTCAGAGGCTAGGGCAGGGTAGGGTCCTGGGTTCACTCTCCGAGACCAACAGAACAAACTTTTACTAAGGATCCCATTCTCCTTTGTTTATTCAGCCAAAAATAGGTATTGTGCACAGACATCACGCCAGATTCTCTTCCAGGCACCGGAACTTCAATGGCAAATGAGAGCGTTGAGTTCTGTCTGCCCTTGGGGAAGCTTGCTGTTGCTAGGTGACAGAACTAAACAGGTAAATAAACAAAACCCTGGAGGCTGCCGGTGGGTGGTGGGAGGAGCCCCTGGTGTTGCTTGTACCTCTGTCTTCTTGAGCCATACTTGAGTGTCACAAAATCGTCCCTTAGCATCCTCGAGGAAGACGACGCCTGAGTCCCACTGATCTTAGAAACTTCCCTGATAGCCAGCTTCACCACGTCTGTCTCTGGGATGGACCCTTCTCACTGTCGGCTGGACAGGGGTCAGAATCACCTCTGAGCATGCCTGTGCGGGAGCTTCCAGAAAGGTTTTTCCAGGGAGGACCCTGAATGTAGGTGATGCTTTGCCACGGACCCGGGAGAAAAAGGGACAGCCACACAAGTACTCTCGTGCTCCTGTCTCCGGCTTCCTGATCCACTCAGCTATGCAGAAGCCTCCTCCACTAAACGTCCGGGGCCACAATGGACTCTAACTCCAAACCACATGCCCCAAATAAACCCGTCTTCCTTGAAGTCACTTCCCATCGTTCCTTTAGACACAGCAGAGAGAAAAAGCAACTTAGCCTGTGTGCCATATAAACAAATCCCTTGATCTTTCTAAGGCATCATTTTATAAATGAGGACCATAGATTATATATGGAGTGGGGGGAGTGGGGGGTGCCAGATGACAACTTTTAGGGGTCAAGTCTCTCCTCTCCAGTGGGTCTTGGGGGTTGAACTCAGCTCACCAGGTTTGGCAGCAAGTTCCTTTGCCAGCTGAGTCATTTTGCTGGCCCTGAAAACGGTTTTCACAAAGCCTGCCTTACTGACCTGGAACTCCAAGGGAGATGAGGAGGGCAAAGCGCTAAGCTAACTGAAGAGGACATGCCTCCCTCCTTCCTGCCATGAAACTGTCCCTGGAAAGACTGTGCTCTGGGACCAATGGAGTAAGCTACCCACCCCAATGCAGACCCCGTTCGGGACAGAGGGATCTTTAAAAATCTTACATCTAAATCCACCCTTCTAGATTATGCTGAAGGAAGAGCCCATATGTTCCCAGGATCCCCCTAAGCTGACCGAGAAGCGAGTGTTTCTTCCTTACCCCTCCTGCATCGCAGCATTCTGCTTCCGTTTAGTCTTTAGGGTTTATTTCTTCGCACAGGGAAGCCTTATGATTGCCCTGGCTGGAAGGCATGCCCTCTGCTTTTAGATCCAGAAACTAGGAGACAACATGACCGCAGGTGTCAGCCTCTGAATGGTGGCTTAAACCCCAAACTGCCACTCAGGGAGCACAGGCCACACATACCTGGCAAGAGACTCTCCTCTCTCAAGTCTACAGCTTCCACTCTTCCTGAAAACCCTGCCTGCTCCACTCTGGGGGACCACATGGCAGAGAACAGCTTAGCCCCGGGATGGGTCGGCTGGCACAACATCTCTTGAAGCACCATGTCACTACAACAAGATGTGATTTCTTCAGTGTCAGGGCTATGCTAGGGACCACCAGGAAGCAGACTCAGCCCCCTTGGTTGATCCAAGTTTCCAGGGCTTTGGTAAAGGTCCCTACGGCATTTTGAGTCTTTTAAAAAATTCAGTCTCCTGCCATGACTCCTGAAGGTTGAGATCTGTGTGTCTACAAACACCAGCATTTGATGAATGTTAACTGACTTGAAAGGAGAGGAGAGATATGCAAATGTACAGCAGTGTTTGAGTATATCCCTCTTTCCTAGCCTGACCTTTCACCCTCTTCATCTGCTTCTCCCAGCCACCTCCAGCAGGACCCCATGGGCGTGCTTACTCTCTGCAATTGAGGGATGGACTTTCTGATTTTTGACACGATTGCTCCTGTGCTCACTTTCTGAGGGACAGAGGGCTTCACCTCCATCTCCACCTGGGAAGAAGCCCAGAGCCAGGGCCCATTAGTGAGAAGCTCTTTTGGCAGCCGCCTGGGTACATTAGTGTGTGTGTGTGTGTGTGTGTGTGTGTGTGTGTGTGAGTTTCATTTCCTGTCACTGTGATATAATGAATGCTCCGATGGGCTCTGTTTAGGGGAGAGTAGGTTTATCAGACTCACCATCCCAGGTTATAGTCTGTCACTGAGGGGCTTGAAGCAGGTGGTCGCACTTGTAAGCAAGAGCACGGGATGTGCCGTGTCAGTACTCGTCGTAACTGTCAATGTTAATTGTCCGCTCCACATAATCTAGAATCAATCGCTGGAGAGGTAAATCTTAAAGAGGGGCCCTCGAAACAGCCTCGCCTACGGGCTCACCGTAAAAAAGTGGATAACACCATAGGACTGGACCCTGAACTGTACAGGAAAGGGAAAGTGAGCTAGGCACGCCCCACCCCACCCTCCCCCCACATTGGACTTGAGAGGAAAGTGGTCCCTAACATCGTTTCATTCACGGACAGTCCAAGGCAGTTTTGCTGCGGCCACATGCATTGTTGACTGTTCAATAACCCTGGACTATAAGTGGTGGACACCCGGCCCCCAGCTTTCCACTTTGATAACCAGAAAACATGTACCTATGGCTGTCCCCTCATTTTAAAAAGTTCCTGGGTAGCTCTCACCCCCACCCCCTATCCCCCATCCCTCACGCCCACCATTCCCAGAATAACTTGGTTGGATCAGAATTCTTTTGTTGGTGTTTACAGTTGTTTGGGGTTTGTTTGTTTGTTTATTTTAACCCCATGACAATGGAACATGGAGTCAAGGGATCCCTCTGGTGCGGTGACAGAAGAGTGATTCCAGAAAGAGAAACAGAAATAGCTAGGAAATGGGTACCATACAGCTGGGGGAAGGGAGGGGACAAGAGGAGGAAGGGTGGAGTAGAGATTGATGTATAAAGACTGTTAGTGAGGGCCCAGATGCCAGTGGGATCCAGGGCCACGGGCATTGGACTTCCCTTCCGTGTCTGTCCCGGTTTCCTTATTACTTTTCTTCATCTTAACATTTGGTTAGGAGGCCCGGCCTCCAAGGGGCTCTGGCAACCCTAAAAGAGCTCCTGTGGGTGAGATGTGAAGACTGTTGGAGCCTATGGTTCACTTCAGCCTGGTAGGCCATTGATTCTTCAGCCAGATCCACCCCTACCCAACTCCCAGGCATGACCACGCCCCCACCCCCCACGCCGTGTCATCTGCAACAGGAAGTCACAAAAGTCTGAGCACCTTCTACCCACTGCTCTGTGCATGGAGCCCTCAGGCGCTGTGGTTTCCTTGCCTGGTGGCATCTGAGTGCGACCTATACCCTGCGGAAACACAGATAAAATGTGTGATCCTGGGCTTCCCGCACGTTAGAGCTGTGGGACCCAGGGGGCAGTGAAGGTGTTTGGTACTCAGGCCTCTAGCACAGGCATATGACCCGTGAGTCCAGCAAGTCGGGGGCTCTGGAATAATACAGTGAGGAACACTTCCTTTTTTTTTTTTTTGTCTCAAAGTAAAATACCAAACAGGGCCCCACAGTAAAACATAGCAATAGGTCTTCTCATGAGAGTCGCACTTGAAATCTGTCATTCCCATCGGGTAAGTTTCAATCCCAGAGCAGTAAGTAGCTCCTCTGGGAACCAAATCCACCATGCAGTGAAAGCTTACATATCCCTTTCTGAGCTCCCACCTTCGGCCAGATCTACTCAATCACGTGTGACCTTCTCTGACTCAGCCCACAAAGGAGGCTGGGAACAAGCACCCACTTGGAGCAGTCAGGCTCACAGAGTCCTCCCAGTTCCGCTCCCAGCCCTGTTTTTTCCCCTGTCGCATGCAATGGGCAGAGAAGGCTGGTCATTGGAGTCACCTCAAACTAGCTTCAGTGGTGTCTTCAAGGGAAGTGACCTTTCTGAGCGGGTCCCCAGAGCACTAAAGATGCTGAGCGCGGTGACTCTGTGTGACACCCTTGGCTTCTGCTCTCTATACTGCAGTGGAAGCCTGATGTGGTATCTGGCAGCCTCTGCCACCAGTCCAAGGCCTGCGCTTTGGGCACCGAGCATGCAATCTCTAAGTGCTCTGGACTCCTTTGAGAAAGAGGGCATTAGCGCTGATGTTATTATATAGTAATGAGAAAATGTTCCTGTGGCAGCGCTTTCTGGCAGAGCACTGTGTACTCTGCAAGGAAATATAGTTACAGGAATTACCGTCTTATGTATCTTCCCTCCAGGATATCAAAGCTGACAGCCGGGACTCAGGCCTGTGGTCATTTCCAGGTCACCTATCTGGTCCTCCTTCAACCTCCTCTGGCCTCGGAGGCTCAGGTCAGGTGCCATCCCACCTGTCTTCCGTCCACTCCCGAGAGTTCTGGGTGTACAGCAACTGTGCAAACACTTGGCTCAAATTTCCTTGTTTAGTTGCTGTGACAGAAACTGGGGTTAGGCAAAGTTTGCTTTCATTTTACACACAAGGAAAAACCAGGCCTGGAGTGGTTAAAGCCACTTGGCCAGTGGCACACCAGGGGATGGAAATCCAGGTAACTGGGCTCCGTAAACAGATGATTGGACCTCATGCTTCGCCCCCCACAATCTGGGGCTTCAGTGTGGGTCTAGATGCAGAATAAATTGTAGTCATCACGGTGCTTAGCGTCCTGAGCACAGGGTGCTACGGAGCCAAGAAGTACTATTGATGAGCACCCCAGCTGTGCAGGAGGGGGAGCCCACCAGGCAAGCTCTGGGTCCCACTGAGTGGACAGAGAGCCTCTATCTTAGCCACCTCCTCTTTTATCTGCCTGCTTCTATCATGTGTGGTCCTAAAAGGAAGCCCATCCCACCCTACAGCTTGATGTCATCCTAACACGGAAGAAATCCATCATCTTCTTGCGTACATCCATTAAGGGACCAACTGGAGAGGGACACCCCCTCCCTTTCGAATGTGGGTCTGGAGTAACTTGGAGAATGCACGAACTTTAAGCTTGAGTTCCTAGAGCTGATAAAAGTGATAGCCATTGAGAAGTGGGGGTGGGGTGGGATTGAATTAGCAAATACATTGCTCTTAAGGATCTGAACAAATTATTATTTATGTTGCTGAATTTTGGTCCGTGGCATGGCTTTGTAAGAATGCCATTCTGAATATCGGTTTAATAAAATAATATTTCCACGTACACAGAAACAGAAGAGAGCTGAAGCCCATTTTGCAGTGCATAGGCAGAGTGTAGCTGTGGTGTGGTGGTGGTGGGGTGGTGGGCAGCTTTGGGTCCGTTCTTATGTATGTTCTGGCTGAAGCAAAGTTGCATGGATAATGAGACCACTACAATGATGTGTCCAAACAGTCCCTATTTCATGTGTAGGCCTTTGTACCTTTGGATAGACTTTGGATTTGTTTTGCTTTCCTTTTGAACTTCACGGATTTAATTTATGAGATAAATAAAATTCTCGAGAAGTCGCCAGGGTTGCCAGGGCCCCCTAGAAGCAGCCTTGTGCAAAGCAGTAGAGTTAGGAGAGCCAGATGCTGCTCAAAGGCTCTGGGCCAGCTCCCTGAGCATGGCCATTAGCCAAGGAGACCATTCCAGCTTCTGTCTGGGGCTTTGCTAGAACACTGACTGAAAGCAACGGAGGAGAGGAAAGGGCTTATTCAGCTTACACTTCCAGGTCACTTTCCATCACTGAGGGAAGTCAGGACAGGAACCTGAAGGCAGACATGCTTGCTCTTGCACACAGCATTGCCTCCAGCCAGGAAACATGCACAGCCAAGGATGTACTTACCGCAGGAACCACAGGGCACTACTTGCTAGCGGGCTTGCTCACGGGCAGGTGCACGCTAAGTTAGCTTTCTTATACCACCCAGGGCCACCTGCCTAGGAAATGATGCTATCCCCAATGGTGTGTGTGTGTGTGTAAGGGGCCAGGGTAGGCTATGTATCTATGTGTCTGCATGTGTAAGGAGGCTGGGTTTATAGTTGTGTGTCCCTGTGGATAGGGGTCTGTTCTCCTGGAAATTTCAACAGTGGTGACAGACATTGTCCCCTTTGCCTCTGTTCTCAGCCCCCAGCAGTGTTCTGTTCTGCTGTGGTGCTGGAGGACACAGCCTCCCAGCTCTTCCTTATTCTCACCCTGGTTTCTGCTCTCCCCATGGCCCCGCCCAGGCTGCACCAGGATGAAGCTGGATACTAGGCTGTTTATTGGAGAGCATTCCTTCTCGAACAGATGAAACGGCCAGTATTCAGGATCCCTGGAGCCTGGAGGGTATGGCCACAGATTTCCATATCTACCACCCTCTTCTGACTTACCCGGGAGGAGCAACCTATGAGGAGTCCCCCCCCCTTCTCCTCTCTGCGTTCTCTCAGCATCCAGTACCTGCGTGGTGGTGGGGGATGGGGGTGGGGGACACACTTCACTAGATATTGCCAGTAGAGCTTAAGGATTCCAGTCCACCCTGCCCTGTACAGTTGGGAGAACTGGAGACTGAGCTATTGCCCCTGTGAGGCAGTCACTCTGAAGTCTGGTCTGGGAGAGTAGCCCTTGCCACACACCCAGAAGTGCTTCCTATCCGGGCAGGGTCACCCTCAGACTTCTCCTGGGGAATTGCTGGGCAGTGTGCCTCCATGTGGGGCTTCTGTTTGGTGAGGAAAGCATCAAGAAGCTCTCTACAACTGGGGATTGCCAATGCCTCCATGACTTGTTTTGTCTGTTTGTAAAATGGGGAAGAGTGAGAACTAAAGCAGCCACTCTATGCTAAGTAACCTGAACAATATCTGGGGGGAAGGGGGAGAAGGCAGTAATGTCTACTATTAGGAGACAGTCTCTGCCAGCCGTACTAACTTTTCTCTGGGTCTATTGGGGAGGGGGGTGTGGAGAAAGGACAGTTATCTTTTGCTGTATCTGAGATGGGAAGAGAGGAAGGCCACGGCCCTGTTATCCCTGGGAAGCACCCATGATTGTAGAGAATTCCCCACTGGGACTGCCTCTCTGTCAAGGCATGTGAGGACACAAGCAGGCACAGACCTACCTCCTAGGACAGTGTACTTAGCTCTGCCTACTCTGAAATCTTTCCTTTAAGGTCATCGGAGCACCAGGACCCTCTCTCTAGAACTTGTTTCTTGATAAGGCTGGCAGACACAGGCTCTAAAATTAGACTTCAATAGGATTTTAAGTAAACACTTTCTCCGCAACAATTTGGATCACTATTCTCTTCTCTCCTGGAGCAGCGGGACCTATAGGAAGGCACAGAAGAGGAAATGTCAAAGGCTTTGGAACGTGGGAGTGGACCCCAGGGAGAAGGTCGTCCTAGAGACTAGCCTGGCTTCAAGGATCTGCTGCCTCAGTGCAGGGGCCCTTAGCCACACCCTGGGTGGCCCCCGAAGCCTGCCACACCCAAGGCACAACTGTCTGGCCACGGCCCAGCAGGGAGGAGACAGGTGGCCAGAGTTGTCTGTTGCCTCCTTTCAATCTTTTGAATGTAGCTTTCAGTGATAGCAGTGCGCATTGAGCCCTTCTAGGGATGCAGGGGGCAGATGGGGCAGTGCAAAGGATTCCTGGCAGCACTCACAGAAGGCTGGGAATTCAGCTATCCAAATATCCTTACTGCTTCTTCACCCTGCGAGACGGGACGACGTGGTCAAGGGCGGCTAAACTTGTCTGTAGCACTTTCGGGTCTTAGGGCCTTTCATAAGGGAGGAGGGACAGTGTGAAGGAAGAGGAATGGCCTGGAAAGAGGTGGGAATGAGGTGTATGTGTAAAGGAGGGGCGAGGAGGATTGGTACCCAGTGTTCTCCACCCTGGGGGGGGGGCACTGTTTCCTCACTGGGGCTCCTCTGAATGGGGCACCATAGTAATAGGTAACCTCATCCGAAGGGCAGGACTGGGCTGGGTGGGATGGCAAATATCAAGGCCTGAGACATCCCAGTCCAGAAGGCAGAGATGAGGAAGGCCGAATGACACCCGCGGGAGTTAGGAGTGGCGGTCTGACTCAGTGGCGCCCCCTGTCGGTTGGAGGGACAATCAGTTCCCCTCAGTGTTCTGGCTTTCCCTTGAATGGACTGACTTCACTATTTCCTTCCTGAGGCAGGAGTGAATTATTATTGTACTTTCCCTTCTGTTTCTGGTTAGGAATTTGAGGATGGAAAAAATAATGCAATCTCTCATAATTAATTCAGATGGCTGTCCCCGGGGCCGCAGCTGGCTCCAGGCAAGGAACACTGCTTGAGATATTGAACGGAGGGAAAGGAAGCGATAACCACAGCCTTCACGGACCACAGGTAAAGGTTCAGCTGGCTGCCGAGTGAGTGTGGAGTCACGCTGAGACACTGCCTCACACCGGCTTTGCATTGTTAACCTCTGTGTCACACAGCCCCCTCTTTACCTGCAGTCCCTAAAGACGTTTTTGTGTGCATGCGCAGAAGGGGATATGAACGTGTATGAGTTCACCCACGTCCTTCAGTCCAGGTGAATGTGAAAGCCAGGGACATCTTTTTTTTGGAGACAGAGTCTCTCCCTGAACCCAAAACTCCCTGAATTGACTAGGCAGCTGACCAGTGTGTCCCTCTCTCAACTCCTGTCTTCCCTCCACCGGTCTTCACCGCTGTGGCACTGGAATTAGAAGGTGCCTCTCCATTACCTGATTCCTGGGTGGGATCCAGGGGATCAGGTCGTGAGTCCTCCTCATGCTCGCAATCCACTTGTCTGATTGGGCCGTCTCCCCGAGGGTAACCAATCCCCGCAAAAGGACTCCTTTCTTTGGAGCTTCTCAGTGTTCTCCTTAACATCTGTCATCCCAAGCCTTCCACCAGCTCGCATTTGCCCTCCGCCTCACAGCTTCATGATAATGTGTTCAATGAGAAGGGTCTGGAGCTGGTGCACATTCCTCTGTATAACAGCTCGAAGTATTCTACTCCCCCTAAGATTTGTCTTCATGCAGCCAGTAAGTGTCTGAGTTGGGATTCAAACCCATTCATTCAAGCACCGCTCGGTTAAACACGTTCATTTATTCTTTATTTGAATGCTGTTTGGCGGTGTGTTTCTGAGTAGGAATGAAGAGGAATCCTTTTCCCCCTCGCTGTTGGGATCCCAAGGCAGGGCAAACAGACTGGTAAACAGACCACTGTACCAAGAGGTGGGAAGAGAGCGAGGAGGAGAAGGAGGAAGCCTCGAAGGCCAACTGTGAATCTGTGTCCTGTGGGAGGCATCTGATGGAGAGCCTCTGTGCCCTGCTGTCGGGCATCCCATGCCCCTTCCGTTTTCCAAGGATTAGTAGATTGTTGTGAAGGGCCTCACCTCAATATATTTGAACGGAATCAAATGCACAGGAACCGTCCTTTGTCTTTGCTCTTCCAATTCAACACGAGATGATTTAAAATTAATCTTAACTTGAAGAATAAAGGCTGGGGGGGGCGCACAGGACGGGTAGGAGCCTTAGGTAAAAATGGAAAACAGATGAAACCCCAATGCATTCCCAAGGTGTCTTTTTCTGTTTCAGTTTTGCAGGTTTTCAAAGCAGGATTGAAGTGTAAAGCACAGGAAGGTTTCTCTGATATAGCATTTACATAAGACACACATTCAGAAAAAGAGGCTGTGATTCTCAAAGTGTCCTTATTATACAGTTCTAAAAATTCCGCTTGGGCTGAGGGAGGTAGAAGTGAGTTGGAGAGAGGAGGAAATAAAAACCTCCTTCTTCAGAAAGAGAATTGCTCCCAAACTCCACACTCCACCTTGAGAAACAGGCGTGTTGTGCTCGGGGGCAGACAGAGCCCTCCTTGTGTCTGGGCTCCATGCTGTCCGGCCTTCCTCACAACTGACCACCTCTTCCTCCATCCTCCCGACGAGTCCCTACTTTGAACTTAATGCTAACTCATGAGCCTCTGCACAATTCACAAGGAGGCCTTGTTTGCAGCCGTTGCATAGTTTGCTGCAGAGGTGTATGCATGGGACATTTAACCGGCAGCAGGACTCGGGGTTGGAACAGTGTAAAATGTCACAGACCTTCACAAGCTCGGACTATCACCATGTGCATTTGCATCTGTTCTTCTGACATCAGTCAAATAGCTGTAACAGTCTACTGCATGAATTTCACACCTGTAAGGGCAACAGTTATTGGCACATGGTCCTGGTTGCCTACTGCAACAGAACAAAGCACCCCAAATTCAGTGGCTTAAATGGCAATCCCTGTATTATGCAACGTGATTTTGTCAGGAGTTAGGGCAGGGCTCAGTTGGGTGATTCTCCTGCTCAAGGGTGGCTTTGACTGAAGTCATCTGATGATATTCAGTGCTGAGGCTGGTCTAGAGGATCCAAAACAGTTTTAATCTCATAGCCAAGAAGGCTATGAGACGACACTCTAGAAAGACCTCTTTCTCCATATAGTCTCTGGGCCTCCCACACAGTTGCTCTGGTAAGGAGGTCAGAGTTCATGTATGGAAGTTTGGGATCCAGGACTGAAGATCAGGGCATAGAAAGCCCATATTGCTGAGCTCTATGAAAGAATGTTTTCGTGACTCCCAATATGGCAAACCTGTTTATGTGGTCCTCTCTTACACAATGGGTTTGTTCATAGCCTTGTTCATGTGACATGCTGGCTATGAAAGTATTGCCAAGATCTATGTGCATGGGCATTACCTGAGAACTTGTTAGAAATCTTAATGTCGGAGTCCCAGAAATTCTAGGGGTGGGACCCTGTTACTGATCTTTGGCTACTTGGTGGGTTCTTTCACCCTTCCACGCCCCCCCCATCAATCCTTTCAACCCCCAACCCTAGATAAAAGAGGAGAAGAAAAGAAAGAGATCCCTGAATACAGTCAGATGTAGAGAAGGGGTGATGTTATCCTTAGACTACTTCCTGCTAATTAGGGAAAAAGATCCCTGGAGCAAGTTTGATCTTTGCTGTCAGAATAGCTATTTTTTTTCTTCTTATTGTTTCTTCTTTGCCCACGACTACTTAACAAATTGCAACCAACAACAACCAATAACCAACCAACTAACCAATCAACAACACCCCCCCCACACACACACCTCTCAGGGCCCTTACACTTCAATGGCCTGAATTCATCTGCAGCTGGCAAAAATCACACCCCTGCTAGAGCACGAGGCAAATCATAGTCAGCAGCCGTGGGAAATCTGAAGCAGCCCCCCTATCCCAGACCTGGGATTAAAAAGGAAACATATTCTTATAATATTTCTGTGTCATTTATAGAAACCCAGATTGCAGAAATCTTACTCCAGGACCCAGAAAGCTGAGTTTTGATAAGGCCTCCAGGAGAAGATTCTGATGTACACTACAATTTGAAAACACTGCTCCAACGCTCTAAAGCCAGTTACAACAATCAAGTCAGCAGCTGAATCCCATTTACGGAAGCCGTCGTGACCTTCTATCAGGATGTGTTCAAGGCAATCATGGCAACAGGAATACACAGTCAGTGTTGAGAACAGATGGAGTGCATCAGAAAGCTGACCCTAGACAGTTAGGCCATGAGTTCCCAGTGAATCAGGAAGTCAACCAGAACAGCATGGACCCAGGGCTCTGGGGAACTGGGTCACTGGGAATGGAGGTCTTACAAGCGTTCATTTTGAAATGGGTAGTCTTTAATGCACAGATTCAGAACTGGTCAATATACTGAACGTAAGTAACTGTGAGTACTCAATTGTGGAGGTCTCATCTACATCACCCCTGCCTCCCTCTAAGGCTCAGGGAACACTGTGGAAGATGGGGCAGAAAGAATGTTAGGTAGATGGGGAGAATAGTTGTAAAATGATATTTTCCCGGCATGGCAGGACTGAGGTAATAACACACTGCAGTTGTAGTTAATCTGCATGACACCTGTAGAAGATCAAGCCAGTCAAATTCCAACATGGATGGGGGGAGGGGTTCCTTTCCTCCACTGGCCCGGTTCCAGATAGGGTGAAGCTGCTGTTTTGGACTCAGATTCTGATCTGGTCCTAAATACCCCCACCTATCTCTCAGTGCCTTACTGTGGAGAGCTTTCTCCTACTTGTCGGTATGGAAAACTGATAGTCAATTCCACTAATATTTTCCCTGCCACATTTGGAATCCATGGCTTGCTTTAAACCAACTAAACCTCCTGTGTAAATGACAGCATTGTGATCAAATATGCTAAGATAATGAGAGTCTTCTCAACCCATCTGGTTCTGACCTTACGTGTAGACAGTCACTGCCCAAAAGCTAATAATATTCAAGAGTGGGGAGTCTAGGAAAGGAATCAAGTTTATTCAAAGGGCTGCAGGAGAGAGAAAGAAAACTAGACAAGGTATTGTGCTGAACTGCAGCATTGTGGTCTAGGATATGTCCCTGTCACCAGCTCCCATAGCCAGAACATCACACGCTACCTTGACCTTTCCTTCTGAGTTCAACTTTACAAACAATTACATGCTTTGCATTCCTTGGTGTATTAGGCCAAAGTCTAAGGAATGGCATTGCAAAAGACCTCACATTCTCTGGGCCCTGAAATCTGATGAAGGATGACCTTGTCCTCAACGTTTTCACCTCAGATCAGGCTTTTCTTTAGAATTTACAATGCTGGGGTAAGAGAGGGGCCTCTATTATTTACCAAAGCATCATGCAGAAGGATAAAGAGAGAGGAGGAGGTGAAAGGGATCTGCCAAGGACCACTGGCCCCACAAGAGTGCCACCTTCACTCAACACAAGAGACTCCTTAGTCTTCTGGCCAGTGAGTCCAGTGTCATCCCAGTAGATTTCAGTAGAGCATCTGCTTGGGCCCCTTCACCAACCTTACTACCTCACTTGAAGAGAAGGTTCGGGGTTCCATGTGAAGATGCCCACCAGGTCCCCAGCTTTGTAGGACTGTATTCAGTGGCCGGTTGGTTGGCTGGGCTCCTAGCAAGTCAGTTCCTAATGGAGATGTCTGCCATTTTCACAGGATGCTGTGTTTTTCTATTTTTAACAAAGAACATTGTCTGGGAGATAAGAAAAGGTTTTGGCTTTTATGGAAGAAGAAAGTCACATCAATGTCAACGGAAGAGTGATTTGTCCTGTTAGAATAATCCATTTCCTTGTTGAGGTACAGGTGGCTGTGCTGTGACTAGACACAACTATCAGAATAACTCTTCCCTGCCTGCTTTAATTAGGTATATCATCTTGTGGGAGCACAGGCGAGGGAGGATCATGCTGGCTGGGATGTTTTCAGTGCAAACACAAGTGACCAGCTTTGAGATGGTGTTGGGGTGAAAGTGTTGGCAAACTAGATCAATCAAGGAGACATTCTTGCATTGCAGCAGAATTGCTGAGTTGAGTTGCTCAGTGCTTGTGGACCCAGTTCAATCCCCAGAGGCCCAAAAAAAAAAAAAAAAAAAAAATGAAGAAAGATGGCTGGCCAGGCATCTCAGTATGACAGTAACCACAGGAATGACTAAATACATGGTCTATTTATGGTTGGTGGGACTGTACAGAACTGACTATACCTGATGGAACTCATGCCCAAGGTGTAATTTAGTCACCAATTTCTTGATTTATGTAGGAACTCTCATTTCCATCAATTAATTTAAAGCATTTGATTGAAAAGCTAATATAGCCTCTGATTTTCTTTCTTTTTGTCTTTCTTTCTTTCTTTCTTTCTTTCTTTCTTTCTTTCTTTCTTTCTTTCTTTCTTTCTTTCTTTCTTTTTGCTTTTTTGAGACAGGATTTCTCTATGTAGCCCTGGCTGTCCTGGAACTTACTTTGTAGACCNGGCTGGCCTTAAAATCAGAAATCCACCTGCCTCTGCCTCCCGAGTGCTGGGATTAAAGGCGTACGCCACCACACCCGGCTCAGTCTGATTTTCTATTTGAGATGGTGTCTGTTCCCAGAAGTGTCAGAAGCAATAAAAGATAAGCCATGCTTGATGTGCGCAGGAAACAGCCAGGAGATTCTCATGGCGAAGTCAGAGTGACGCTGCTTTGATTTCTTGCAGTCCTCTCAGAGACCTTCAGTCTTTTCCTCTGTGGGTGGGATTCTGTGGTGTGGGGTTCTAGGACAGGACCGACCTTTAAATGTAGATGTGGGTTGAATTTGTTTGAAATGATACAAACAAATGAGGGAAGAAGTGGTGAGAAAATACAAATGTTTCCAAGAAAGGGTCGGGTCCTAGATGCACTCTGAAAGTGAATCCAGAGGTCTGTGCTTGTGTTTGGATGTGAGAAGAGAGAGAAGAGACAAAGATGACCGACCTCAAGGAACTGAGGAATGGAATTCCCATTGCTCAGCTCAGAATAGGAGGGAAGAAACGTGTGTGTGTGTGTGTGTGTGTGTGTGTGTGCGCGCGTGTGTGCATGTGTGTGTTCTGTCTGGGTCGATGAGCCTCCCATGTTGCTGGGGAGGCATAAGGAAGTCAGTCTGGAAATGTGAATTTTGTCTAGTTCACCTTGAAGGTTGTAGAAGATATGAGTGTTGGGAATTCAGTGGGAAAGTCTGGGCTGAAAGTACAAAATGGGAGTCGTGGCAGAGTGGTGACATTTCAAATTGAGACACTAGATAAAGCTACCTAAGAGAAAGTGTAGGTAGATGGGAGTTAACATTTTTATATGATGAGATGATGGAACCTCATGGTCAGGTTGAGGAGCACAACCAAATTATCTTAGATCATTTTAGCCCCTTTGAAAGTCATCTGTTTCCTGCTCCAGTGTCAAACTGAACACGACCCAGTCTCAGACATCTTGTTACTGAAATAACAAACAAGAGGTACGATAATAACTTCAACAAGTACGATGTCAGTGCAGAAGTGAGAACAGAGGTCTAATTGGACTGGACCCAAGAGAGAGTGGCAGGAAAGGACTCGTGGAGGATGAGAAGAGAGACCCCAGAGTTCTGACGCAGAGAAAGCTGAGACCAACGATAATCATTTTGTTGTTTGGTTGTGTATTGATTTTGTTTGCTGTGATAATGACCCATAGACAAGGTCATGTCTAGGAGTGATGTCCTTGGTCAAGTGAAGGGGGTGCAGTCCAACAGCTGAGGGAACGATTGTTAGT
Source organism: Mus pahari (assembly GCF_900095145.1). Lineage (NCBI taxonomy): Eukaryota > Metazoa > Chordata > Mammalia > Rodentia > Muridae > Mus > Mus pahari. Next base: position 91,590,559 of record NC_034593.1, on the reverse strand, counting down.
GGGAGCATTAGATCATCTACAGCAGCACAAAGTAAATCACAGTGCAGGGCAAAGGGAGATTGATGGTGTGGCCATGGTCCTCTGTTCCCAGTGAAACAAGCAACAGGAACAGGAAGATGGATGGAGGAACAGGGTGTGGCATTAACTTAAAGAAATGGTGGTTGTCTTGAACAGTAGTGTCCTCAAGGATTGGTTTCTCAGTTTGAATTCTAGCACTCATGGGATCCACTTCTCCTGAGGATGTGTTGACAATGAAGAATCCCAGGCTCCTCTTCCAACCTCAAAAGTCCAAAGCTCTGCAGCTAGGCCCAACAATTTGGGTCTCAGTACATCATCTAGGTGAGTCTGATACCCACCTAAGCATGAGAGTCACTAGTTTAAAAAAAACATGGTACAGCAATATATGAGGGCAAAGTGATATGAGGAGCCTTGCTGGTGTCAGTGACAATACATTTGCAGAGTCTCCAGTTATGCCTTCCATCCAAGCCAGTCCTGAGCCAAGAAAGGATTCCAAGCCCTTTCACCTAGTGCAGCCAGAAGAAGAGTCTGCAGGGATGGCTTTCTGTCTTGAAAATGAGCCCAGCTCTCTGGGTCTTGTGGAGGTGCCTGGGATCCTAGCGTTCAAAAGGCTGAGGTGAGAGGATGCAGTTTGGGGTTAGCCTGGGCTACAGAGTTGGCTGCTATCCAATACTAAGTAACTATCATCTATCTATCTATCTATCTATCTATCTATCTATCTATCTATCTATCTATCTATCAACTGAAGAAGATCCATTTCACTCCCCATCACGGCAGTCTAGCACTGTGCATCCACGTTACCATGGATGGAGGCAGCCCTGGGCCATTGTCTCAGTCTAAAGAGCTGCCTCCCCTCAGTGTCAAAACTGTGCCTTTGAAAGGAGTTTATAACATAGAGCTCCACGATAGTACATGTATATTTTATTCAAAACACATACACTTTGTTCATACACACCTTTCCACTGGAGACACGCACACACACACACACATACACACACACACACACACACAGCTTTCACCTCAAAGGAAATAAAGAATAGTTTATTCTGGAGTCAAAGATAAACCACCATAGCCCAGGAACATGAACTCAGGATGTTTTCCAAATACATGTTCCACCCTGGAAGTGGTTCTATGAGGTTTCTATGAGCAGAACAAAGAAAGTCATAAATCAAAGCAGGGCCATAGGTGGGCGCTTAAAGCAAAGTGAGAATGACCTTGCTATAGGTCTTAGATGCCATCCATAATGTTTTTAGCTTTTGGATTGGTGGAAGCTGGCATATTCTTCTAAGAATACATCTTAAGGGTTTTGATAGTCACAAGGACATTAGGGCAGTCACAGGGTTGAGTCATGAATGACTTTCTAAGGGGCTAAAAGTAGCCTGGAATAATTTGACTCTTGACTACAACATTGGTTTTTGTCTGAGAACTTAAGTTTACACTAGGAAATTCAGAGGGCATAGAAACGATATAAGAGACTATAATAGGAGGTTCTCACATCAACTCATTACCACTTTGCAAATCCTTCAGACTAGACGTTCCCTTCCACCCCACCCTTAGCCCTCACAGAGGTACTGCTGAAAGCCCAGGGAGTCTGGCCCATTGGATGCAAGGAAGCCTGCATCCCTGGTAGGCCAAGGAGAACCCAAGAGGAGGTCACACGACCCAGAACAACACAGCCTGCAATCTGAGTCTTTAACCTGTGTGGGTATTTTACAACCCTGTCAGCCCTTCCCCAGTAGGCTTGTTAGTTTTTGTCAACTTGACACAAACTAGAGACACCTGGGGAGACACAACTTGACACAAACCTCAATTGTGGAATTGCCTTCACAGATTGGCCTATGGCATGTCTGTGGGGGCGTTTTCTTGATTGTTTCTTGTTGGAGTAAGGCTAGCCCACCGTGGGCCATGCCACCTCTGGAATGGCAGACCTGGTAGGCATAAGAAAAGTAGCTGAACATAAGCCTGGAGAGCAAGCCAATGAAGAACAGTGTTCCTCCACAGCCTCTGCTCTAGTTCCTGTCTTGGCTTTCCTCCATTATAGACTGTGATCTGAAAATAAAACTCAAATAATGTCTTTCCTCCCCAAGTTGTTTTTAGTCACAGTATTTATCCCAGCAACAGAAAGCCAACATACACTCCTAAAATCAGAGTTGATTTGCCAACGTGTCCTTTTTGCAGCTTATAGGACCCCTTTTGTCATATGTGATAGTCAATTTGATTGTAGCCTTGATGAGATTTAGAAACAACCCTCTTCACTGGCCTGTGAAGCATTGTCTAGATTAGGTTAATTGGTGTGGAAAGATCCTCCCAGAGTGTGTGTGGTACCATCCCATGGGCTGGGACCCTGGACTGAGTGCACAGTGGTGTGATGAGCTGCCGTACACCCTTGCCGTCCTGCCTTCCTCACGGGATAGATGGTACCATTCAACCTGGAGCCAGAATAAACCCTTCCTTCTTAGCATTGCTGTTTTCAGGCATTTTGTCAGCTCAACGAGAAAAGCGATGAATGCATCACCCATCATGACCTCGTGTAGGGCCTGTGTACATCCTTGATCCTATTCAGTCCTTGTGACCCACACAAATCGGAAATCACTGTTAGTAATTTCCAAAGCCCGCTTAGACTCCCCAGTGGCAGCTCACAAATGCCACTGTATAAACACTGCACGTTCGCCAGGCCTAGAGCCCAGTGTCCCTGGGCCTGGGAGACCTTGAACTACACTTGGCCAGCTCTGAACATTAGTTTGCTACTTTAATAGTTTATTGGTGTTGAATGTGCTTGAATCTGACCTGTGTCTCCCATGACAAGCTTTCCTAAAGGTGACATCAGGAAAGGCTCAGTGAGGACACAAGGGAAGGAGACATAAGTCTGTGGGAGGCAGGCTGAGGATAGGAGGGAGAGAGCTGATTGCAGGCAGTAAGTGTAATAAAAGGGCGACAGAGAAGCCATAAAGCAATCCACCGGAGGAACAGGGACACAGCTATCCATACAGGGCAGGTGACCAATGGACTATTGGAGTTGTGGCCCAAGGGCCTTCAGCATATCAAGGCTGGGTATACCCACACCTATTTGCAAAATGCCAGTTGGAACAGGTTGGCACAGGGACGTGCCTGAATGTGAGAACCAACTATATACAGGCAGCCATAGAGATGGCTACCAATTAGACTCCTGCCAGTAGATCAGAGGGCTCTGCTAAAGAACTGAGGTCTCCTGGAAGCAGAACAGTCTAGACCTTGGCAAGGTCCATATCACCTCCTTCTAGAATTCCTTTGTATAAACCAGCATGCAGGGCCCTTTGCAAAGATCTGGAGTCTCTAGAAGCATACTGTATTAGCATTCAGATCCTGGCCACGGCCTTTGGAGGCCACCTTGGTCTTCAGTGACCCTAGGCTGGGCAGAGCCTCCCATGAGGCCACTCTCAATGACAGCTTCTTAAGTTGAACACTGAGACCCAAATAGATAGGTGGGGCTTGGTGGGTCACTCACAGCTCTGTCCTAATTATGAAAGAAGCCTTGGATAACTCATAAAGAAAGGGGGGGGGACTGTGGGTGGATAGAACACTGCTATGCACAGAGACAATTGGTCACACATTGTCTTCACTGTGAGAAACCCCTGCTCTGAGTTTTCAAACACTTAAAAATATTAAAGTCATTCTCAGCTCATAAGCTGGGCAAAACCACACAGGAGTCTAGAGGCAGCAGTGTACTTCACCCTGGTCTAAAGTATCAAAGATGGCCCATTTCCTGTGTCCTATTAGAGGAGGTAAATAAAAGCCTTCCTTGTGAGCACTTCCTGGTCTCTTAATGAGCACTGAGTGCACAGTGTCCTAATATTAGATCACTCTCACTCCCACAAGGCCCACTCACGGGCACAAACACAGAGGGCTGAGATGGGTTATTGTTCTGGACACAAGGATGTGAAGTGGGAAGGGTCTAGGTTGCCATGGTAACTGCAGATGCTCTTTTAGGGACACGGCTGCTCCTAAGTAAGAGAAAGGAGATTGATTCTGGGTTCTCTTCCCAGCCTTCACTTGCCTTCTCTCCAATGATGATTAGACCAGGGTGGAAACCGCAAACTAGCAGGGCATGTCTACGGTCAGACAAACAGCAGGGCCAACACGTCCAACCTCAGCCTCACCCCTCTTAAACGTTTACATCTCTAGCACACTTCATCTGTTTATTTTTATATTTGTAAGTGTGTGTTGCCTGAATGTAAGTGCAGTGTGTGTGTGTGTGTGTGTGTGTGTGTGTGTCCACAGAGACAGGAAGAAGGCATCGGATTTCCTGGTGTGGGAGTTAACAGATGGCTGTGAGCTGCCATTTGGGTACTGGGAATTGAATCTCGGTCTTCTGGCAAGATCAACAAAAGCCCTTACCTGCTGAGCCGCCTCTCCAGCCCCTTGAGAACATTCTAGTTGGTCAGCTTCTTTCGGGTTTCAGTTCTCTGACTCCCAACAATGCCACAGGGATGAGGCACCTTGCCAAGGGAAGGAGTTGAGAGAGCTTTGGGATTCGCTTGAGTTGCAGAGTCAAGATCAGATCTAGGCCTTTTGTTTGTTTGTTTGTTTGTTTATCTGAAATGGATTGCTCATGTAGTCAGCAAGCAGTTTTGATTGCAGTAAATGTTAGCCTCCGTGACATAAAGATAAAGGAGAAATGGTGTGATTCCCCCAGGTGCCACCACTGCCTGCTTCCCCATCTATCTGCTCTTGCCTTGACTCTCTCAGGAGAGCTTTGTACCAAAGGCTTAGGTTTCTGGATGGATCAAACACCCTGTGGAGTAAAGTCCTCACCCCCAGCAGCTCCGACCCAGCTTGAAGCTCAGGAAAGATGAACACCCCAATACAGGGCAAGCTCCTTCAGTCTGGCAGGGGAGATCTCCCTCTCTCCCTCTCTCCCTCTCTCCTTCAATTCATATTTATTTTATATTTACTTATTTGTGATAGGATCTTGCTATATGACTCAAACAGGCCTGGAACTCACTCTACAGCCAAGGCTGTGACCAAACACTCGCTGTCATCATGCCTTTACCATCATGTCTGGCTGTATGAGGATGTTTATGTATCTTTTAACAGTGCATAATTAATGATATTCATGCTGAACAGTAGATCTCCAGAATGATTTTTTTCCCCTCTCATCTAACCCAATTTACCACCCTCTGATTCACATCTCCCCATTGTTGCATTCCCCCCACACCTCCAGTCCCTGGTGAGCTCCCATTCTTCCCTATTTGGTCTCTTCTTTTTGAGACAGATTCTCATGTCTTTTTTCTAAAAATTATCTTTTTTTTTTCAAACAAGGATTCTTGTAGCCTAAGCTGTCCTCCAATGCTCTAGGTAGTTAAGGATAACCCTAAATTTCTGGCCCTCTTGCTTTTACCTTCCCAGTGCTAGGATTCTAAGTGAGCACCATGCCCCAGACTTATATAATGTTGGAAACCAATCCCAGGGCTTCACTCATGCTAGGCAAGCACTCCACCAACTGAGCTATATTCTCAGCTGATGAAAGGAAAAACAAAATGTAGAATAGGATTTAGTGCCAGGTTCCACTGGGAATCCCTGGAGGCTCCAGACACTGCACAGGGGTTTGAGACTGAGTGAGTGACACAGGAAGCCGTCTAAGTGCTATGTTAGGTGGTCCTGCCAGCTCCCTAGGTAGGGCTGTGCTCAACCCGAGGCTCTGTGTTACAGGCCTGGCACAGCTGGAGTGTGCCCCCAGATGCCAGCCTGGCACAGCTGGAGTCTGTCCCCAGATGCCAGCCTGGCACAGCTGGAGTGTGCCCCCAGATGCCAGCCTCTCCTTTGTTAAGTGCCCTGACAGTATGCAAGATGAAGGCCACCTCTGCCTCCCTCCTCCGGGTAGGTTGGAAGTGACTGGCTCTTCAGAGGGACACCCTGTGAACTTGACTTCAATTATTTAAAAACATTGCAGGTGGCCTTTTCCCACAAATCCACAAGTTATATCTAGAAGACAGCTTGAAGTTTGCCCCCTGCCCCTGTTTGTGTGTGTTTTTCAGGTGAAGGGTCTAAATCTCAGTCTGTGGAATGTCTGGTGAGTTCCTTCAGGGGTGACTAAAATTGTGACCGCCTAGATTTCCCCCGGGGCAATGACTCTCTCTCTCTGTCTCTCTCTGTCTCTCTCTCTGTCTGTCTCTGTCTCTGTCTCTCTCTGCTCCTCTCTCTTCCCCCTCCCTCTTCCTTCCACTGACCCCCCCTTCCCCCCAGTGACATCATTTCTGTCATTCCTCCATGAATGAGTAGTGACCTGGTGGGGTTGTTTGTTTGTGTATTTGTTTTTCTGGAGGGGGTCTCTACCTGGTTTCTATAGTTTCCTCCCTCAGTTAAACATTTGTTTTGTTTTGTTTTGTTTTGTTTTGTTTTGTTTTGTTTTGTTTTGTTTAATGATTAGGCTTAGGAACTTAGCTTGGGCGAGGCTTCGAATTACTGTTTTGGCCACTGTGAATCCTGTCTTCTTGTCTGAAGCATGAGACCCTTCCCCATTAAGGGATTTGCAGCCCGGCTGCTCCAGGTGTACACAGCTCTTCCATTTGAAAGTCTCTCTGCCAATGTTTACTGCTCATGTTACTGTTTGCCCAGAAGCTACAGTCTGCCGCATCTTCTGGGAAATGGAATTTATGTCTCCTGGCAGCAGAGGGGGTGACGTCACCAAAGCCCTGTGCTCATCAAAGCTGCTGGGGTGATGGCTAAGGTGGAAGGGGCAGGATGGGTTTGCATAAACAAGTCCTGCTCCGAGGGCCTCTTCCTTCCCTCCTCTTTCTGAATCCCTGCCATCCACCATTCAGACACAATCACTGAAAACGGACACCCTCCAAATTAGTATTACAGGCCGGGGGACAGTGGTGGTGGGAAGACGCTAGGCAGGGGTGGGTGGCATCCATGCAGAAGGGAACAATGAGGTCTTTCCTCTGGAGTGAGCTCTCCTCAGATGACCCCTGTGACATGTGCCGCTAGCTTGCATTGCAGGTGACCTGCTTAAGGCACCTTGAGGCTGGGCCTAGTGAGTGTCTGGCAGAGTGAGACTGCAGCCCACTGGCTCCTCCCTCTGAAGGACTATGTCCACCCGGGGTGGGGTGGGGGTCCTGGGTGAATGCAGCACCATCTGCATCTCCTCTCCTATCTGCCCTATGTGAACACCACCCCCAAGCTCCACCCAAACTGCTCAGGGCAGAGAGACAGAAAGTACGGCATGGATTTGGCACCCACTCACTGTCTTCTCTGTCCCCATGTTGTCACCTTTCTCTAGCTCTTTTCTCTAAGAAGCACTCGGGTCCTCTCTCTGCCCCCCCTCATGCTTCCCATGCCTCCAAGTCACACAGATCCATGAACTCAGAAGGGTCCCACAATTACTTAACCACTGGTAGTCTAAGACTCTTAATTTTTGAACACAGGATTCTTGCGTTCTCAGTTTGCCAACAGTGTGGTTGATGTTATTAGAGTCATCCTGACACACAGTTTTTGTTAACAGGGACCACCTGACGACGTCTGTCCCTTCTCCTCAACAGAATCCCAGTCTCTCCAGTTACCCTTGGGGATCTCTAATGACACGGGGAGGCACAGAGGATGGTTAAACTGCCTGGTTAAAACAACCAAGAACTCTAGAGACTTTGCTATGGAACTGGTCCAGAGATAACCACAGGACCCAAGTCTTGTTGAAGGAAGAAACCAAAAGCAGACTCTGGGAAGCGTAGGCATTTCTGTGGAAAATGGCCAGAACTGGCTAGCTTGCTCCTTGCCCTCGCCACTTTTCCTGCTATGGATATGGGCACAATAACTGGAGGCCCAGCAGCCCTTTTATGACAGAGAGAGAGAAAAGCCAACACACTGTGGATGGAAAAGAGAAGGAAGTACTTATCTGGCGCTGTGTTAGCTTCCTGTCACGTACCCCAGTATACAGTGTGAAAATCTCTTCTTTTTTTAAAAGACATTGTTGTGATAGTTTTCTTTTATATACAATCAAATGTTCTGTAACTGCGATCACTCTATTTACTGCAATCCTGACCCTTGCCGCTACTTAAGATACTCTCATTGGTGAGTATGCCTCATGCTCCGTCTTGTCTGTTCAGTCCCCCAGGGCATGCCCGCAGGGTGGTGGGAATGCTGCATTTGTTTGATGGTCACAAAGGACTGCCCCTGTGTGTTGGTTTACACCATCTGGGAGTCTCCCTGTTACTTAGGGTTTTCTTTCCCACGCAGGCCTTACTTGTATGTCGGTGGTGATCCAATCAGCAAGTCCTCCTGTTAAAAGAAAAAAAAAAAAAAAAAAAGACACTGGACTGCCCTGCTTGAGCCAAAGATCCTCACTACACTTCCAGCTGAACCAGCCAACCCAGCCAACCCAGCCGAGAATGGTGAGAAGACAGATGAGAGGTGTCTGCCTTTTCCTGTTCACAAGCCCCCGTCATTGTCTTCCCGCACCAACTACTCAGATCCCAGGAGACCAGGGAAAAGGAAGTTGTTCTGTTAGAGCCTTGCTGTATGGGATAACTTTCCGTGGTTTCCTGTAAAACAGAGTGAAAGCTCTCAGGAGGCAGACCGGGCTATTGAATGACAGTCCTAGCCACGCCTCCCTCGCCAGGCCGAATTGGAGCCAGATTCTTCTAGACTGCTGGGGAAGGAATCCTGCTAAGGTTGATAATAGCATCGCAGAGAGTGTGCCTCGCTCGGGACTAATGTGAAATAAAGGGGTTTAAAATAAAGTAGCCAGCTGTACTGGTTTGAATGCAAATAGGTCCCTGTAGGCTCATATGAGTATTTGAGCACTTGGTCCCCAGTTGGTGGTGTCACTGCTTGAGTAGCTTCAGGAGGTGTGGCCTTGCAAGAGGAAGTATGTCAGTGGGGGGAGGGCTTTGAGATTTTAAAGCTTTGTGCCATCCCCGGGTTTGCTCTGTTTCCTGCTTGCGGTTCAGGATGTGAGCTGTTCCCTTCCTGCTGCGGCTGTCACGCTTGCTCATCCCTTGCTTCCCGAAGACTACCTTTGTCTAGAATGCACACCTGTGTAATGTTAATCTTGATTGTCCTTTGGTGGAATTTAGAATCGCCATGGAAACAGATCTCTAGGCATGTCTTAAGAGTTTCTACATTATTTAGGGTGGGAAGACCCACCCCAGTGTGGGTGGCAGCACTCCATGGGCTGAGGTCCTGAACCAAATAAGAAGGAGAAAGTGGGCGGAGCACCAACTTCCTTCTCCCTGCTTCCGGACTTTCGACTCAGAGGAATCAGCTGTCCCGCTCTCCTGCTACCATGGCTCCCTCTCTGTGGAGGACGCTTTCCTCAAAGTGCAAGCCAAAATAAAATCTTCCTCTCTCACCTTGCTTTTGTGAGGAATTTTATTGCTACATCAGGATAAGGAACTAATACACATCTGCAATCCCAGCATCCAGGAAGCTAAGGCAGGGGGCTAATGAGTTTCAGGCTAGCCTTGGGGTATATAGTAAGACCCTATCTCCAAAAATCAAGGGCTAAGGAGGAAATTCAGTGGTAGTGCCCTTGCCTAGCGCTCATAAGGTCCTAGGTTTGAGTCCAAGCATTACAAAAAGAATAAGTAAATTTAAAGCCTGGCAAATATCTTGAGATCAAGATATTTATTGCTTATTTAGGATAGCAAAACAATGGGAGATGATTCTTGCTACCTGTGAAATTCAGTCCCATGTGATCATTTTGCTGAGGATTTTAAAATAATCGCTAGGTTTGGTGGCATATGCCTTTAATCCCAGAACTTGGGAAACAGATCTCTGTGAGTTTGAGGCCAACCTGATCTACACAGTAAGTTTCATCCATTCAGACCTACCTAGTGAGATCTCGTCTTAAAATAACAGCAACAAAACAACAAAAAAACCTCTATCATCTTCTACGATCTTCTGTATGTGTATATATGTGTGTGAATATTACATGCACATGCATGTGTGTGTACATGGTTGTAGATGCGTGGGCTCCACACATTCACATGCAGAGGTCAGAGGAGGGCTTGGGTGTCCTGCTCTGTTGTGTTCTGCCTTATTCCCTTCAGGCAAGCTCTCTTGTTGAACTTGGAGCTCACCATAATTTGGTTAAACTAGATGGCTAGTGAGCCCCAGAAATCCTGTCTCCACCTATCCTGTCCTGGGACTACAAATGCGTCAGAGGGGCTGGAGAGATGGCTAAACAGTTAAGAGCATTCATTCATTCATTGCAGAATTGTGGTTCCCAGCATCCATGTGGCTGTATACAACCTTCTGTAACTCCAGTTCCCGGGGATCCAACATTCTCTTCTGACCCCTCTGGGCACCAGACACACATGACACACATATGCATATGCAGGTAAAACACTCCTACATATACCCTAAAGAAATGTGTGAGCGGTCATGGCTGGCTTTTTCTGTCAGCACTGGGGATTTAATCTCAGGTCTTCATGTTTGTGCCGCATACCCTCCAACCACTGAGCCATCTTCTTATCCCCATTCAATGCCATTTCTAATAAATGATTTTAGTAATCTAGGAATCAAAACACATCCCTTTAGTTATGAAGGACACATGGGCCACGCATGAACACATGCCTATGAGAAATAGTGGAAAGGAAACGGAAGAAGCATGGCTGTCAGAGAGTGAGGGAACTCCCTACAGATTCTCAGAGCTAGTGGGACTATAGGAATGGAAGAGAAGACTTACTGGTCTGGAATAGAGATGCTGAGACCGGCTGACAACCTCAAGAACTACCATAGGCACAAACATATTCATGCCAGCTCAAAACACACATGCCAAAAAGACCCTTTAAGTCATCTGTAAAACAAAATATTTTAAAATAAAAGTTAACATTAAAAAGTACTTAAAGGACAAAATATGCAAATTTCAACTAATATCATCAGTGATTTGTCCTTGATTCCATTCTGAAACAGTGGGAAATCTATTAAAATGCTTCTGTTCTGGGTATAGAACTTTCAGAAGCCTCACAAAATTCTGCACCTACAGTAAGTGCCTTGTTTGCCTAGTCATAGGACCAGATGTTGCTCTTGTCAATCAAATTCTTAGGGTTTTTGTCAATATAACACTAAAAAAGAGTAAAAGGAAAACAATGAGACAAAGCCCTTGCGGAATTAGATGTAAATTTGTAAGTAATGTCATAGAAATGTGTGAGCGGCCACAAGCCTTTAGAGCATAGCTTTTAGTGAGTCAGTTGATCTCTACATCAAAAAGCAGGGGCAGTGGAAGTGAACCCTGCAGAGGGTGACTATGATAGAGACACAAATGTGTGTGAAGCGCTTCAATGCAAATCAGAGTCCACACAAGGAAGAGCTGTCCGTTACAGCCATCCACCTGGACACACCAAGAGAAACTACTGAAATAGAACCAGCTGGTCACTGTCGCTCATCTCCTGTATCTCAGCTCTTAGAGGTCTGAGACAGGAGGATTGCCACAAGTTCCAGGTCAGCTTAAGTAATTAAGACCCACTTCCTAAAAGAGTAACTATTTAATTCAATTCTAGCACTCGGGAGGCAGAGTCAGGCTGATTTCTATGAATTCAAAACCAATCTGGTCTATATACCAGGTCAGCCAAAGCTACACAATGAAATCCTGTCTCAAAATACACACACACACACACACACACACACACACAGAGAGAGAGAGAGAGAGAGAGAGAGAGAGAGAGAGAGAGAGAGAGAGAGAGAGAGAATTAAAAAATGGTTTGGGGATGTACTCAGTAATAGCCTTGGATTTAATACCCAGCACAAAATAAAATACAGAAAAAAAGATGATTTCCAAAAAATATAATAGCTTTCTGGCATACCAGCAATGTTCATTTAGTAACTATGATGCAACACAAGCAGCTTTTTAGAATGTCCTTACTTGATCCTGTTGCTGTGATAAATGCCATGACCAAAAGCAACTTGGAGAAGAAACACTTTTTTCACATTATATCTTATATCTTATGATCCATCACAAAGGGAAACCAGGGCAGGAACTAAAGCAGGGACTACGGGGAAAGCTGCCTACTGACTCACTCATGGGTTGCTCAACTTACATCTTTATACAACTCAAGACCACCTGTGCAGGAATATCGGCACTCACAATGTGTTGGGCCCTCTCCCGTCAGTCATTAATCAAGAAAATGCTTCATTTGCTTACAGGCCAATCTGATGGAGTCATTGTCTCAGGTGAGGTTTCCTCTTCTCAGATGACCCTAGCTTGTGTCAAGTTGACAAAGAATGAACCAGAACACCTATCAATCAATATTGCTAGGAGCCCAGAACACTTATTGGAGGATCAAGTCAGGGGCTTGAACATCCTAGGCAGTGTTTCTATCACAAAGCTATACACCACCCTCAAATTAGAATACGTTTAACAAGAGCTATGCAAGATACATTTGAAAAAAAAACCTATACTTTTCTTGAACATAAATTAGAAAAAGGCTCTGACCAAAACCAATGACATAGATATGATCCATGGAAAGAACATGGGCCATGCCTTATACATGTCCCATGCAATTCTGTCAAAAGGACAATAGAAGTGTGCAGGCAGTTGGGCTGATTCTAAAAACTCATCTATTGGGCATGGATAGTTAAGAAAATCTTGTGCTGCCTGATATCAAGTATATTACAAATTTATGGTAATTAAAGCAGTGTGGTGCAGGCTCAGCAGCAGTACAGCTATAAACAGACGCAGCAGTATTCACTCACGGAAATCAGCTGTTGGTGATGGCGTTCCCATTCGCTAGTTACCTTCCAACTAAGCCTCCCGTGGGGAAACCTGCTCTCCTTTGTAAAAATGTTAGTTCCCCCTTTGCACCTACCTGGAAACAAATTCCTAATGAATTAACAGCCTATTTGTAAAACAATAATAATAAAAATAGAATTGCTAAGAGAAATACAGGGGAATCGAGTTTTCACCAGTGTATGGAATAGTGACCTGCATGTAGTGACTTCATGGAGGCATGTTAGATAGATAGATAGATAGATAGATAGATAGATAGATAGATAGATAGATAGATAGATATCACGAATGCCAGATAGTTCTACTTAGTGCTCTGAACAACAATTGTGGAAGTTTTTCTTAGAATACACTGCATTTCATGAACTGGATGCATTTTCATATGCTCATTTTACCGAAAACTCTACAATGCGTATATTATAGCAGGAAGAAACAAGCATATGAAAATTCGTCCAGGATAGATAGATAGATAGATAGATAGATAGATAGATAGATAGATGAGAGATAGAAAGATGATAGACAGGTAGATAGATAATAGGCAGATGATAGATAGATAGATAGATAGATAGATAGATAGATAGATAGATAGATAGATAGATAGATAGATTAGATAGATTGATTACTGGCTGGTTTTGTGTATCAACTTGACACAAGCTGGAATTATCACAGAGAAAGGAGCCTCCCTTGAGGAAATGCCTCCATGAGATCCAGCTGTAAGGCATTTTCTCAATTAGTGATCAAGGTGGGGCAGAGCCCATTGTGGGTGGTGCCATCCCTGGAATGGTAGTCTTGGGTTCTATAAGAAAGCAAGCTGAGCAAGCCAGGGGAAGCAAGCCTGCATCAGCTCCTGCTTCCTGACCTGCTTGAGTTCCAGACCTGACATCCTTTAGTGATGAACAGCAACATGGAAATGTAAACTGTATAATCCCTTTCCTCCCCAACTTGCTTCTTGGTCATGATGTTTGTGCAGGAATAGAAACCCTGACTCAGACAGACAGACAGATCTAGAAGTGAGTAAGATCTTTCTAACTAAATACCAAACCTTTCAAAGACATTACAAGGCCAGCAAGAAGGCTCAGAGATTAAAAGCACTTGCCTGATGATCCGACTCTGATTTCCAGAAGCCACATGGGGGGGGGGTGGAAAGAGCCAGCAGCCCCTGCAAGCTGTTAACTGACCCCCACAAGCCTCATACCCCACTCCACTAAAGAAATGACTAAGTCAATAAATGTACACGCTGTAATAGTAAGTGAACATTTATGCAACACTTCACAGTCTTGGGGGAAAAAAAATCAATCTACAACGCTAATTTCCTGGGGGCAGGTTGGGATTAAACTCTTTTTTAACATTATCCCATATTCATACACAAACGTAAGTACAGTGTACCTATAGAATGGCAAAGAGGAGAAAGCAAGTTAGAAAATAAGTGAAGGGCTCTTCCAGAGGTCCTGAGTTCAAATCCCAGCAACCACATGGTGGCTCACAACCATCTGTAACGAAATCTGATGCTCTCTTCTGGAGTCTCTGAAGACAGCTACAGTGTACTTACATATAATAAATAAATTAAAAAAAAAAAAGAAAGAAAATAAGTGAAGGAAGGCATCTTAAAACCCCCCTCCCCCGAGCTCTCCCACCCCAGCAGTCAGAGATGTGTAAGTGGCAAAGGGAACCTATGCAGCCCAAGTTTGGCAGCTTGGTGTGTGTGGACATTGTCAAAGATGGGGTTTCACTCTGTAGCTCAGGCTGGCCTGAAAATCACAACATAGAACAAGCTGGCCCTGAAGTCCTGGCAATCCTCCTATCTCAGCCTTTCAAATACAGAGACTATAAATGTGGACCCCCACAACTGCCTCAAAGGTTTGTTTTGACTGAGGCCAAAGAGAGACAACCTTTTCCAGTGTGACCAGGAGACAGAATGGTTGGAGCCCAGGAGACATGAGCAAGAGACTTGCCTGTACCTGCCCAAATGAAAAATGCACAACCTTTCACCTTCACAGTTCTCCTTACAGAACTCTGACCTGGCAGAAAAATATGTGTATCTGCACAAACAAGTGGCTTGGCCAAAGAAGGCTCAAGATGTTAGAAAACTGAAATCGTCTAAATAACCATCAACAGGGGTACGTATAACTGATGACACAATCCTGCCCTAGCAGTGAATTGTGTGACTAAAGATGAAGACTGAGGGGGGGCATTAAGAGTGAATTAAGAAGAACTTTAGAAAATCATTATTGTTATTATTATTATCATTAGTATTTGCTCTGCTTCTGCTCGATGCTTTCTCTGTTCCTAGAATGGTGGTGACATACAGGATGGTTCAGAAGTCATTGTTAAATGATTTTGGGTGAGACGATCCATTTATTGGATGGACTCACAGCCAGGTATAAAATCCTTTACCCACTTAAACATGCCTCAGTCTTTATGTCATGAGTTTGGCTCATGCATGGAAAAACCTGGATAGTCTCTTACAGTCGGTGGCTTTGACATCATTTACCTTCTCTAAGAATCATGCCCCTCTTGCACCTAGAAATTCATAGCATTTGAGACAGCATACACAAGACCTGTGTAAGCACAAGCCAGACCAGCATGGAGATGGGGGAAGTGGGCACAAAATCCCACCCCAGCTAAGAAACTATTGGCAATTGACAGCTGCTGGGGGAGGGAGAGTTGGTTTTCTTTAAGGGTGTGGTCCCTGGTGGGCCTACTAAACTCAAATGGAAGGCCACATATCCACAAGAATATAGACAGCATCAACTGTACCCGATGAGTTAAAAAAAAAGAAAAAGAAAAAGAAAAAGAAAAAAGAAAAAAGACACACCTTAGATGGATAGGGAAGTGGAGGTGGATATGGGAGGAGTGGGTAGGAGGTGTTATTATCAAAATAAATTGTACGAAATCCTCAAAGGACTAATTTTAAAATTCATAGAAAAAATCATATGCCTCATCAACAACTAAGGATAATGAGCTATCCCACTCATGGGGGTTGCTGGGAAATAAAGGGAAGCTGTCACCTCTCAGGGACATCTGAATCATCCAGTGTTCATGACACACTGAGGCAGACCTGTGTCGTTATTCTTGGGCTCCCTACTCCTTCCCTGTAAGCCCTGGTGTCCTGAGTGCTCTCTGCTCTAAAATTAGACATAACACATTTGTAGCTGTTGTAGATGTGGTTGAGCTGGGATGCTCTGAGGTGGCTCTCGCAGGGCAGTGACAGTGACCCATGGCTAGAGCCTTAGCTGTCTTCACCCTGGCCTAGGGATTCTTCCCAGTCCCCATTTTTTAACCCACTGTCTGAGAAGGGCACAGAAGGGAATTATTATTCATACCTATTTAATAAGCACCTACCAGGCCTCAGCACGAAAAATACAATGAGGCACACTCTCAGGCTTTGTGGAGCTTACAGCTGGCTGATGAGTGAGGGTTAAAGGCAAGTTCAGTCCCAAGAAGAGATAAGGGAGGCAGGAAGCTGAGAGTGCAGCCAGCAGGGCTTCTCACCTAGCTTGGGAAGTCAGAGGAAGCAAGCACCAACCTCAAGCTTGAGAATGGATGAGACACTAAAGAGGCAGGGACTGGAGAGATGGCTCTGTGGTTAACATCACTGACTGCTCTTACAGAGGACCCAGGTTCAATTCCCACTAAGATATCTTCCCAGCCCTCCTCTTCAGTTTGCATAACCCTGCCATATGTGACAGACAAAAATAGAAACAACTGTTTTTTTCTAAAAGTAACTTTTATTTGCCTGATGTAATTGTCCTCTTGGAGGCTTGCTGCTGAATAAGCTCACCCTTTCTAGGTCTCTCTGAACTAGAGCTGGCTGGTTTGACACAGTTGTTCTGGCCCAAACTCCTCTCCAAGCTGACTGATTCAATCTGGCTTCTCTTAGCTTCTCACTGAATTGTTCTGCTTAGTCTCAAACTTACTCTGACAATTTAAATTGTTCTAATCTTCTGGCTTCTTGTTATTTTCTGGCTTCAACAGCCTCTGCTGACCTGCACTGAACTGCATGAACTCACAAAAGAATTCAACTTCACTGTTCTGCATTGACTCCCAACTGATTGTACTGAACTCAATTTCACTCAACCAAACTGCTGACTGATCTCTCTCTCTCCCTCCCTCTCTGTCTCTTCCTCTCCCTGTCTCTGTCTCTGTCTGTATCTCTCTCTCTCTCTGTCTCTCTCTCTCTCTCTCTCTCTCTCTCTCTGCACCGCTTTTAAGTAGATTCTCTTTCCTGTGCTGTTCTCATAAGAGTTGGGAATATACTATCTCTGATTCATTCTGTCAAATCTTTCTCTGATTTGTCACTTTGTCTGTCCTTCAATTAGATATTCTTATCCAACATAGCTGCTTCCTTCTACAAACTAACATCACCTACATTGTTAGGAATTAAAGTGTGGGGCTGGTGAGATGGCTCAGTAGGTAAGAGCACCCGACTGCTCTTCCAAAGGTCCGGAGTTCAAACCCCAGCAACCACATGGTGGCCTACAACCATCCGTAACAAGATCTGATGCCCTCTTCTGGAGTGTCTGAAGACAGCTACAGTGTACTTAAATATAATAAATAAATAAATCTAAAAAAAAAAAAAAGGAATTAAAGGTGTATACTAAGGGTGTATTTGCATCCCATCCAGGGCAGACATGTTGCTGGATTAAAATTCCTCTACAGATCTTGGCATTTCAAGCAGAAGAGTAGGTTAAAAACCCCCAGTGATTATAAAGGTATTAGAAGGGTGAAAGTGAGGAAAGCTGGGGGTGATGGTATTCACTTTTAGGGTCCCCCTACACTGTGCTCCTTCCTAAAACTATGCCATCCATAGCTGTGGGATGGGGGTATAGGTTGCTTTCCCCTCCTTCTGTTTCTAGAAGGAGAAACAGATTCATCTCATTAGTGGATATCAATGGTGTCTAGAAGTGTGAAGGTAATGGACTATGTGGGTCTTTTACCTCTGAAGTCCTAGCCCTTGGGTTAAGAGGCTGGGACAGTAAGAATAAAACCTGATTGCAAAATAGGACTGGAAAGGTGGCTCAGCACTTGAGTGCTATTGTTCCTTCAGAGGACCCAGGTTTGGCTCCCTGCACTTATATTTAGGTGGTTCACCACCCACTCTAACTCCAGTTCTAAGGGTCTCATGCCCTCTGGCCTCCATGGGCACTTCATACACATAGTACACATAAACTCATGCAGATACACAAACATATGTGTAATGAATATTTATTTAACCAAGAAACTAAATAAACAAACCTCTTTTTAAGAGAAAAGAAAACCAACCAGTGAAAAGTTATGTTTAGTATAATTTTTCCTTTAATTTCCTAGACTCATCCTTTGGCATGGATAGGTGTTTTATGTGTTGGTGCTGGGTATTGAACTTGTACATGCTAGGCAAGTACTCTGTCACGGGACACATCCCCATACCTCACCCTTGTTTCTTAAGCTTGTGGCACTGACAACCTTTAAAATAAGGGCTGACAGGCCACAGTCCAGTTGCCTCCACCATATCAAATAAATTCAGAAATCACTTCTGCTGCAATATGGATCACTGTGCATTGCTGACGGTGTTATTGGAGGTGGGGGTCAGGGAGACTTTTATTCCTAACTATTCATGTGGAACCAGAGAGCTATAGAGTTTGAAGTGTCCTTAGAGACCTAATTCTTTGTGTGGACACTGCACACACACACACACACACACACACACACACACACACACACACACACACACGGCTGAGAATTCTCATCTAGCAAATTCTTCAGGGCAGGAAAACCTACAGCCAATCCTAGCACAGCGCAGGGTACACACAGTGAGCACTTAAGCACTGCTTAACACTGAACATGAGTAGCAGCAAGGAGAACCTTTGTTACCTTTGCTGGTTCAGCATCCTCTCCTGACTTGTTTACATTCACCTCTATGTGAAACTGGGGGCCTGAGTACCTTCCCAGCTTCCCTTGCACTTGACTATTGGCTAGTCTGACCAATGAGAGAAGTGCAGAAGCCTCTAGGGGTTTCTGTGGCAGGTCAGAAGGGTCCCTGTCTCCCCTGCTTTCCTCCTTTTCTTGCCAGGAGGAGGACAGTGTTGGCTGTACCGGTGTTGTTGACCTTTTCTTAAAGGCTAGGAGCTGTTGGCCCTCAATCCTGCTGAGTTGCCAGACATGGCCAGCACCATCCATCCGCCTCCTGCCTTCTGGTGATTGCCAGACAGACAGACTCCTCTTTGTTTGGGCACTGAATGCCTCTGACTGCTCTTAATTGCCTTTCTAATGTTTGTTTTATTCTAACTGCAGGAGTTTTCTGAGGTCATTGCCCAGATCAAGAAAGACAAGTCTATGTCCATCAGATACAGCAACTGTGGGCACCAGTGGGGAATATTTCTAAGTTTAGTTTGGTAACTCTCTCTTGTCACTAAGCCTATCTGCAAGTCAATGAATACAAGCATTTAATAATACAGGAGGCCAGTGCTTGCTTCGGGCTCCTACCGCCTCACAGGCTGCTGTGCTTGGTGAATTGGTGTTGTTGCACAGAACTGAGAAAATGCTCTGTCTTACATACGAAAGGCTGCGGCTGGGTTTGTTCAGCCTGCAGTTTCTGTCTGAAACTTTGGAAGATGAACATGGATAACCATAGTGCCTGCATGCAGCTTTCTCTGCAACTATATGCAGGGTGCTGAGGCAGGATGATCCTTGTGAGGTCCAGGCAAGAGTGAAATGCACAGTGAACCTCTGTCTCAGAAAACAAACGCGTAAACAGAAACAAAGGGGTCTGGGGAAATGACTCAGCGGTTCAAGCATTGGCTGCTCGTCCAGAGGACCAGAGTTCTGTTGCCAGCACCATGTTGGGCAGCTTACAGCTGTGTGTAGCTCCAGTCACAGAAGCTCCAATGCCTTCTTCTGGTACTCATGTGCACAAATCCACACAGAGACACATATGCATAATTTAAAATAAAATAAAATAAAATAAAAAAACCAAACCTCAAACAAGCAAGATCGTGTTCTTATTTTTTAGCTGGAGGTTATGAGTCATCAGAGAGGTTCTTCAGCGCAGCAAAGGTTCACTCCTCAGAGTCTGGAGCCTAGAGAATTCAAATCCCAGGACGCTGGCTTGCCAGAGGAGGACCTTTATCATGCTATTCTCATCCATAAAATGGGTCCATAAACTGTATTCACTGTGCAAGATTGTTAGGTGGGTGAAATCGGTCAGTACAGACAGGGGTCCAGGATGCTGCTGGCCATGTGATATCTACTGCTAACTCGTCCCCCATGGCTGCTCTCTGATACTTACTCAAAATTTTAAAATCAATAAAATTATTTCCTTGAAACGCTGAATTTATATTTTATTCTTAATTCTTTGATGTCTACGGTGGTCTGGATGAAAATGGCTCCTACAGACTCATCGGGATTGACATTATTGAAGGTATGGTCTTGTTGGAGTAGATGTGGCCTTGTTGGAAGAATTGTCTCATTGGAGTTGGGCTTTGAAGTTTCAAAAGCTCAAACCAGGCCTCATGGTTCACTCTTCCTACTGCCTTCCAACCCATATGTAAAACTCTAAGCTACGACTCCAGCGCCGTGCCTGCCTGAATGCCGGTATGCTCCTGGCTGCAAGGATAACAGACAAACCCTCTGAACTGTAAGCCAATTAAATGTTCTTTTTTATAAGAGTTGCCATGGTCATGGTATCTCTTCACAGCAATAGAACGTGAACAAGACAGTGACCAATGACATAGAATTAAACCAGATATGTCACTCTGCCAAGGTGAACTTACCTAATCTTCAAAATGAAGAACGAGGTGCCCAGATCTGAGAAGGTACAAAACCATCCCCAGTGTGGCATTTTATAACACTGGCCTGCTTGTTGTTTTTAAAACCCAATGACTGTATTTTCACCACACATAATGTTGAACAAAAGCAAACTTTATCTGGATTTTTTTTTTTATCTCATCAGACCTCTGCATCCTATAATTAATTCATGTGCATGATTTTATATAAATAAGCATGGAAGGACTTCATTAAAAAATTATAAAGATGGCTGTGGGGCTCATGCTTTTAATCCCAGCACTTGGGAGGCAGTGCTATGTGGATCTCTATGAGTCTGAAACGAATAGAAAATATAGTAAGGTTCCATCTCCAAAACTAATTAATTAATTAAGAAAAGACCAGGTCAGAAGATCAACAAACATTTACAAAACAGCTTCAACAAGAACTATACACACATAAGCATGGAAAAGTGAACATTTGGCTTACCATGGCCTTTAGCATGTAAACACTGGGCATATAAAATGCTTAACTGTGGTATTTTGTTCGATGTTATTTTTGAGACATGATCTTTTGATGGTTCTCAGGTTGGCCTTGAATTCACAAACTTCCTGTCTCAATTCCCCACATGTCATATTTGCAAGCTTCTTCCATGATGCCCTGGCAAATTATTTTTGAAGCATTTAGATTATGACGCAAACTGAATTTAAATCAAATATTCATAGGATGGTGAAGTAACCTTGTATAATTACAGAAGTCTATCGATCCAAGTTTAAAATTTATCTAAGTAAATATCCTCCCACAAGTCCCTTCTAATATTGTAGTTTGGGGTTAGATGAGCTAAGCTGTGAGAGCAGCTGTATGCTTTCTGTCTTGGTCATTCACCTGGTCGGAGTGGTTCTTTGTTCTATGCTAGGTGAGCTCACCTCATGAATAGGAAAACTGGGGCTGGAGAGATGGCTGAGCAGTGCTGGCTGCTCTTCCAGAGGACCTGGGTTTAATTCCCAGCAACCACATGATGATTCAGAACCATCTGTAACTCCCACATGATGCTCTCTTCTGACCTCTGTGAGCAACAGTGGCCTTCTTGGTGCACATGTATACATGTAGGCAAAACACTTGTATAAATAATTAAGCTAAAACAAAACAAAAACAAAACAAAACCAAAAACAAAACCCAGAAAAACCATTTTCCTTTAAGGTGGTTTGTAGAAGGTGATCCTATGACATGGGGCTAATTAATATACTTTTGCAAACCACTCCCAACTTCATTAAAAATGTTAAAAGCATTAATAAAACCTGTCATGTCTGGTGTGGTAGCATAGATCTTTAATCCTAGCCCTTGGGAGGGGAACCAAGTGAATCACTGTGAATTCAAGGCCAGCCTGGTCAATGGTTGTGATTCCAGGTCAGCTGGGCACACATCCTTTAAAGACGGTTTTATGCAGTTTTTCAAGGCAGTACCCTGTCTCAAACAAACAGACAAACAAACAAACAAACAACAACAACAACAACCATACACCCCCCCCCCCCCAGTGATACAGTATATTTAACATGATGCTTAGAAAGAGGGAAGCTCCAGAAGTGAATAAATTAAGAAACAATGACCCTCTAGAAAAATCTTGGAAGTTTTCCATACTTCATTTTCCATCCATTTTTTCCAGCCATTTTCTATCACAACCACAAAGTGGTTGTCTGTCCTGTGGTGATTATTTCCCTGGGCAAACAAACTCAAAGCCAAAAAACCAAAATACCATACTTATAGTTCTTTAAAAAGCCAAAAAGTCTTTCCAGAAGCATTCACAGATGAGTTATTCAATTTCCTTATGCAGAATTCAGTTTCAAGCTTCTTTATAAATCAAGCCCCAGCAAAGAGAATCAAATTACCACAATTGGTCAAAAGATCACGGTTCTGGGCTTGGGAATCAGGCCCAGTTCAGGAAAGCCCACTGCCTCACTGAGGAATGTGCTTGAGGTAACACTGCAGCTTCTGGTAGCCAACGGTCGCGGTTGGTTGTAACTGACAATTTAACACAATCTAGAACTATCCATGTGGTCTTATTTGAATCTCTCCGATGCCTGAATTTTCTCTCTGTAAAATGGAGGTCATTTCAAGCACCAAGAGAGTGTTGCGTAAGATCGTTATAAATTGCACAGCCCTGCAAAGGTTGGCTGAGAAAGCTAATTGCCAGTGGATCCAAACAGCAGGATGGCTCTCTATTCTTAATTGAATTTACTTGTTTGAATTCAAGATAGTGCATCCAGTGAGAACATGTCTGAGAGTTCTAAGGACTCAAGCTGTAGAAAATTCCATTCTGCATAAGCAAACATCATTCTCAAACTCATGGACTGAGGGTTTTTGTTTTTTTTTTGTTATTTTTGTTTTTTGTTTTTTTTTTTAGCCACTGGTTGGAAAAAAAATCACCAATTGGTTCACAAGAGTCGTTGTCTCTGAGCTTTTTGGTAATGCTGCGCTTAGTAGGTGATATCATAACAAAGGAGACAGGATCAGGAGACAGGGAGACTGAAGTCTTTCTGATGTTCCTTCCCTCTCCCTACCCTACCTTAAGGGCTCTACGGTACTCTCCCACTGATCCCATCCCAGCCTCTTGACCCTTGGTCCTTTCCATGGATCTACTTCAAGTCCCTCATGACCATCAAGATGGGTATGCCAACTCCAGCTCCCTGTCTGTGGTCTCCATCTCTCAGTTTTCCCGTCGGGCTCTCTCTCAGTGGTGTTCCCTCTTCATGGGACAGGCCTACGTCTTCACCACTGAGTTGCAAAGACCCATTTGAGTTTCCAGAATGGCCAAGGGTGGCAGAAGGTCTGAGGCAATGTATGAGTCGGCAGGGTTGGGGAATCCCACTTCCTTAGTATCCGAGACAGCTGGCGTGGAGAATTAAACTTCAGTGGGACAAAAATCAGAAGGTTTTGTTGGTTAATGGCATCCAGATCCCAGTAATAAATAAACAAAAGGTTAAATAATGTGAGTGAGAGAGAAAGGGAGAGAGGGAGAGACAGACAGACAGACAGACAGACAGACAGACAGACAGACAGACAGACACTAATTACTCCTCAGATGTGTCAAAGCTATAATAATGTAGAGGAGTTATCCTTGGACCTAGGTCTTATGCCTCTTGAATGACGCTGGCCTCATGATACTGGAGCAAACAGTGCACATCTAGGGGTTCAGCAATGCCAGAAAGGCCAGCTGTTCAGCATTCTCCATGTTCTGGAGTATGCCATGCCACCCTGTGATTGAACCATACTGGCTGCAGTAATATGGGAGAGGGACATAGTCCTGGTCCCTTTTATAGCCATAGTCCTCTACCCAAACCATGTCAAAACAGGATTCTGCAAAGTACCCCCCCCCCCAATTCAACATCCTTCCTGTGCCTCAAGCTCCCAAGACCCAGCCTAATTCTCCAACAAAAGCAGGGAGATCTGGTATTGAAGGATCTCCCCAGTGTTACCACCCCCCACCCTCCATCTTCACAGGTCTGGGAAAGGGCAGACCACCTGGAGTGTTTAGTTTAAATCAACTATACATGAACAAGAGTCACTCGGGAAGTTTCTCCATCTAATTTCCTTTGGGCATGCCTGTAGGGGCATTTTCTTGATAAACAGAAGGGAGAGAGCTCTGCCTATTGTGGGTGATGCCACTGTTGGCCAGGTGGTCATAGGTTTTATAAGAAAACAGCCTGAGCACGCCAGGGGGAGCACACCACTGAGCAACACTTGTCCATGGTCTCTGCCTCAGTTCCTTCCTCTAGGTGCCTGCCGCCTGCCGTGAGTGCCTACCTTCACTTTGCTCCATGTAGGACAGTGAAGTATATGGTGAAATAAACCCTTTCCTCCCCAAGTTATAGCAGTTTGGATGAAACCCATCCCTCTGGGTCATATTGCTTATCACACCAAACAGAAAGCAAATTGGGAATGCCAGAGAAGGAAGGCTTATTGGCTAAACCCTCAGGGCTCCTAGGTATCTCACGGAGAACTCTGTTCTAAGCCTATGTGACCACAGGTCATACATATTTCCTCATATGGAAAGTGTGGCACATGTTCCAGGCCAGGAATCTAGTAGGGAGCAGGGGGCTGCCTACCACCTCAGGTGTGTATCTGAGTGCCAGGGTCTCAGACCTGCTCTACCTTACCAAGTTTCCTGGCATGGTCCATTGTCTCACATCGTAGTAAGGGAAGAGAAGGAAAGATCTCCTGCAATTGAAACATCTTCTCCCCCTCCAACAGTTCCCTGTGAACACACAGGCTCTGAGGATAATGGTGCCTGAACATACAAGTTACGATCCTGATAACCTTCTTTATCTTCAAAACCATCTTCCCAGCACCCCAAAGACACAGTATTTTATGGACACCACAAGCGCACTTCACTACACTCATGAACTCACAGTAGGTGTGGTTATCTGCATAGGACCTGTGTAAGATGAAGCCAGTCAATATTCAAACACAGAGTGGTGAGAGATTCACTAGCCCCAACTCCTAGCAGAGGAGAAATTGATAGGGAGGAAGTCTCAGTTTTCTTTAAAGGTTCTGACTCCATGCTTTGGTGGATGATCACATACTCCTATGCATGTAGACAGTACAAATTGGAACGAGTGGCCTTTTATATTCTTTTTTTTAATTTCAGAATGTCTGGGGAAGGAAGGTAGGCCTGGGAGGGGTTGGGGAAAGAGTGATTAAAATACACTGCATGATTGTATAAAAACTAATTTAAAAACTTTTCATTAAAAATTCCTCCTGACGCTGCCTGGGGATCTTTTTGGACTCTGCTCTGCCCTCTGCTTGGCTCTCTCCTATGTCTAGGATAAATGGACAGTATTCAATATCCTACATGACTCTCTGGCCTCCGATTTATCCGTGATTGCTTTGCTTGGTGTTTTCTTTTCACATAGGTTTTGGATTTGTAGCTTTGTCATTGTATGCACTGCAGAGAGCTGCCTTTCCTCCACAGTTGCGTCATGGCTGAGTGTTTAGACTTCATGGGCCCAGCTCAGGAGCATCAGTACGACTTGTACAGGATCTTGAGCTCCAGTCTATTTTTCTGCACCACTCCTTTGCCATGTATGCATGTGTGCATGTGTGCATGTGTATGCACATGCACCATGGTGAGCATGTAGCAGTTGGAGGGTAGCCCACCAGTGTGGGGATACGTTCCCACCTGATTTGAGATTGACCTTCTTCATTCCTGCTTATGTCAGGCTAGCTGTGTGGGCTTCAGGAGACCCCTCAGTCTCCATCCTCTCATCTCTTGGTAGTGGTGTGCTGGCATTACAGGTGTTTGTGCTACTGTCTGGGTTCTGGTAACCCAAACTCAGGTCATCGGGATGTACAGCAAGCACTTGAACCCACTGTGCTATCTCCCCAGCCTCCCCCCAGCCCCATTCATGCCTTTTGATTGTGACACTTTGGAGTCCATTCAGTTCTGAGAAGACAAATGTGGTTTATGAGTGAGAAAGCTGTCTGGGTTTGGGCCCCAGGCCTGCCCCTTGAGTGACAATCTGATTGGTTGACCTCTGATTGTCTCTCCCTTCAGCTATGGATGGGCTGTGAAGTCTGTATTAAGGTAAAGAGAGGTCATGGATAGAGAGAACCCTGTAAAACAGCTCAGAATTAAGCATTTCCTGTGGATCGGGTGTTTCTGTAGCAGACACCAGCTGGACTCTTTATAAATGACTTCATTTCACCTCGTGATGGTGAAGCCAGGGTGGTATCACTGTTTACTTAAGCGCCTCCAGTCTGGGGCAGGTTAAGCGGCTGGCCTGTGGTCATACAACTTGGAAAAGCTGGGGAACCAGGACTTGAACCAAGTCTGGCTGGCTCCAGACTTAGCGGCTCCTCACTACAGAACCATCCTGATCCTGCCCAAGTCAAAAGAGCCACCCTCAGCCAGAACATGGCCACACTTCAGGAAATCCAGCGATTAGAAACAATAGTGTTCCCAGCAGCCTTTGGGGAGGTCTGTCAAAAGTCTGCAGGAATTTTAGGATCAAATTCCATGCCCTGACCGAGGGAGAGGCATGGTACCCAGGCTGGACACATCTTTGTCTGAAGTAGAAGTAACAGACGGTGGGCAAGGACCCCGGGTAGGCAGAACATCAGCTGTGATGGCTCACCGTGTACCCACTTTCCCCAAGTGCTTTATGTTAAGTTTTCCATGTGTACTTTGCAGTGAATGATCCCACAGCAACCTGAGAGGATGCATGCCTCTGTTCTCATTCCCTTTCTGTAGGTAAGGACATCGAGGCACAAGGAAGTTTGCCAGAAGCACCAAAAAGAGCAGAGCCATGGAGCCACATGCTGACCATTCAGCTTCGGAGTGATGTGTTGCCTTGGGTGACCATATAAACACATGAGAACACTTCTTCCCTAGACTGCCCTAGTTTTCTTTTTTTCATATTCTAGATTTTAAAAATATTGCAGTTTTAAAGACCCCCACTTTCAATGCCTGGGTTATAATAAATGTCTGATAAATATTTTGTTAACCTAGACCAGCAAGATGGCTCTGCCAAGCCTGATAGCTCCAGTTTGATCCCTGGAACCTACATATTAGCAGGAGAGAAATGGTTCCCACCAGTCACCCCCTGACTTCCACATGGGGTTTGTGGGAACACCTGCTTAGACCTAAATAAGTAAAAGCAAAGAGAGAGAGAGAGAGAGAGAGAGAGAGAGAGAGAGAGAGAGAGAGAGAGAGAGAGATTGCTTACCCAGTTTTTATCCTTGAAACAATGGTGTGAAAAAGGTCATGGAAGGAAATAGGAATAACAATAAGCATCAGGAGGCAACAAAACACATAACAGGGGAAGGGAATCTAGCTCACATGTCCTAATATGGACGATCCTATCTGAGAACAGACTAAAGACAGAATACCCACACAGCCCAAAGCATGCTTCCTGCAGAAACACTGAAACCAAAATCATCCTTGGTGGCAGGAACTTGGTTATTGACTTTGACAACGCTCTCTCCAGTCTTTGTGCCAAGAAAGTTGTTAAAATTAAACTGAAAGAGGCAGATCCAGAAGAAGACCAAGATGGTGAACCATTGAAAGCAATGACCTGCAGGGCTGACTCTATGCCAAAGGCTACCTCAGTTCCTGGGAGAAGACTCCAGGCTAGAGAGCAACCAGACTCTGGGGCAGCTGCTCACCTGTGTTCAGAGAGTGTCACAGGTAGCTGGGGGACTGAGTGCTGAGGGAAAAAGAAAAGAACACCATCCTGGTTAGGTCTTTGTCAACCTGACACAAGTTAGAGTCATTTGGGAAGAGAGAGCCCCACTCGAGAACATGCTTTCATAACTCTACCTATAAGGCAAGCACAACAGCCTTTTCTTGAGTCATAATTGATGCGGGAGGGCCCAGATCACAGTGGGAAGAGACCCCCCCCCCCGTGCTGGTAGTTTTGGAATACATAAGAAAACAAACTGAGCAAGCCATGGAGAGTAAGTCATTGAGTAACATTCTTCCATGGTTTCTGCCTCCCCTCCAGGTTTTGCCTTGAGTTCCTGCCTTGGCTTCTGTCAATGGGGTGTGATTCAGAATATGTAAGCCTTTTTTGTTGTTTGTTTGTTTGTTTGTTTGTTTGTATGTTTTTCGAGACAGAGTTTCTCTGTATAGCCCTGGCTGTCCTGGAACTCACTTTGTAGACAAAGCTGGCCTTGAACTCAGAAATCTGCCTGCCTCTGCCTCCCAAGTGCCAAGTGCCGGGACTAAAGGCATGTGCCACCACTGCCCAGCCAGAATATACAAGTCAAATAAACCCTTTCTTTCCTGAATTACTTTTGGTCATAGAGTTTTATCACAGCAATAGAACTCTAACTAAGACAGACACACCTACGACTACCAAGAACCACACAAGCCAGGGTCCGTTATGGTTGAGTACAAAATGCCTTTGATAATCTCATCATCTTCCTCTGGTAATAAGGAGGGGAGCACAGTGTGTGACTCACAACCTCTGACAAGAGGAAAGTTTGGGTTAATGATCCAAGCACAATCAGTGGGACCATACCTCCTCTTTCCTGGCAGTTGGCCCTCTGATACCGTCATCTCTAAAGTGGGAGACAACCAGAGAAGACTTCACGTGTGAGGAAGATGTACAGAAAGCATCTCAACCAGCTGCCACCCACCCTTTGCTGTCCTCTGTCACCCACCCGCCACCCTAAAAGCCCCAAAGCTGCCATCCAAAGTTTGTACCCAAACTGTTGTGAAACTAATGGGTACCCACGAAGATCTGCTGGAGAGTCTGGCAAGGATGTGAACTTGGGGTAGGCTGTGTTGTGTGTATCTTTGTGTTTCCTGTGGCTTTGGACACAGAGTGCTGAGGTAATCTAAGAGCAGTAAACTCAAGAACACAAGAAGCTCTCCAAACCTATGTAATAACACAAAGCCCAAAGCTCTAGCTAACTTGCTTTCAATTGATGTAAAAAAACAAAAACAAAAAAAACAACAAAAAAATCTTCTAATCAAACAATAGTTCTGTAGTTTTTATCATAGTCAGACTTTTCAAGAACTGATAATGTGAGTGGAAAACAAAACAAAAGCATTGTGGAGGGGGACAAAAAACTCAGGGCAAGAGAATTAATCACACACACAAATTTTACTATATAATGTATATTAAGTTTCTATGAGGTAACAATATGCTCAATCCAAGAAAAAAAATAGGATGAAATGAAAAAGTAACAGGCAGAATACAAAAGGAACTATTGGAAATTAAATGCAAAACAACAAAAATGAAAGAACCCAGTAGAAAGTCTCTCAGAAAGCAGAGCAAAAAAGTCTGAGAGAGGGCTGGTAGATGGCTCAGTGGGAACCAGCTCTTCCTGCCAAACCCAACAACGTGAGGTTGATCATGGGGACCCACTTTGTAGAAGAGGAGAACTGATTCCTGGAAACTGACCTCTGATCTCCACACTCATGCTATATAGCAAGTGCTTCACACATAAGTGTGCTCACAATAAATAAATAAATTAATTAATTAGTAAATAAGTGAAATTTAATTTAAAATAAAATAGAAAATTAAAGATAGAGTAAAATTAGAACAGTAGTCTAAGACATAAAATGTCTAAATAATTCAAGTTTGTAGAAAATACTCATTAATGAAATGCTTCCAAAATATTTCCCAGAAATGAAAGACAAACATTTTGACTCTAAAGAACACATCAAATATGCAATGTAACAAGTGAAAATAGATTCACATTAAGACTTGTCACTGAAAATTGTCAAAAGGCACAGTGAAGAAGAGAGTCTACAAGAACACAGAGATAAAGAGTCACCTACGAAAGACTAGATCTTAGGATGGTATTGATCTTCCCAATAACCTCAGCTGAAACAAAAGAGAAAACAGGGGCTTTGTGTTCAAACTTCTGGAAGGAGATGCTCCCCATTATAGAATTCTATACCTAGCCAAACTCTCATGGAACGGGGATATTTTTAGCATTCAAAATCTCCAACATCATCTTTCCCAAGAAAGGGGGAAAAATAACAGGAACAGAAAATCCAGTATGAAAAAGAAGCTAGAGTGTTTCTAGAAGGACAATGAAAAAATATGACAGAAAGATTCTGTACAACAACTGTGGGGAAAAACAACCCACACGGGAAACTTTCTGTACATCAGCTGTGGGGGACAACAATGCAGACAAGAAAGATTCTGTATACCAGCTGTGTGTGTGTGGGGGGGGGGGGGGAGATCAACAACCCAGACAGGTGCACCACTCAGGAGAGAGATGCACTGGAGATCTTCATCTCAGAGATGCCCAGAGTCACTAAGGCATCTCTTCAGCCTGATCCATAATCACCAGGAGCTTCCCTCTACCCTTTGCTTGTTGTGGTGGTTTGTATAAGAATGTCCTCACAGGCTCATTTATTTTAATGCTTAGTCACCAGTGAGTGGAATTCTTTTAAAGGATTAGAAGGATTAGGAGGTGTGGCCATGTTGGATGAAGTGAATCACTGTGGGTGGGCTTTAGGTTTCAAAGGCCCATGCCATGCCTAGTTAGTCTCTCCCTCTCCCTCTCCCTCTCCCTCTCCCTCTCCCTGCCCCCTTCTCCCTCCCCACTCTACATCTCAGGAGTAAAACTCTCAGCTACTGATCTAGCACCACGCCTACCTGAGTGCCACCATGCTCCCCACCATGAGGATAACAGACTAACTTCTGAAACTATAAGCAAGCCCCCAATTAAATTTCTTTTATAATAAGCATTTTTCTTTTTTTGTTTACTTTTATTTTCTATTTTCTTTTATATTTATTTTCTTTTGTATTTATCCTTCTATTATTATAAAGTAAATTTATAATTTATAATAAAAATAGGAAGAAAAATTAACTTCTTTTATGAGTTGCCTTGGCCATGGTGTCTCTTCATGGGATTAGAACCATGACACTTGCCATTTAGATTATCTTGCTTCATTCCCATGGAGTCACGATGCTGTGACTTACTCCTAAGAACAGAAGCCCAGGTGACCTTTGAAGCAGAATATCCAAGGCAGGTCATTTCCCCTGTCAGAATGCCACAGAAGCTGGCATGCACAAACTTAGTGAAGCAGGGGTTATGAGTATATACTGTTCCTGCAGAGGACCAGAGTTCAGTTCCTAACATATCAGTGGCTCACAACCACCTGTAACTCCAGCTCTAGGGGGCCTGACACCTATGGCTTCTGTGGACACCTACTTTCATGTATCCATGCACATAGACACATAATTAAACATTTTTAAACAATTAAAATATAATGAAAGAATCTAGAAGGAAAGGAAGGTGAAAACTCCACTATAGTAACCAACAATGCCTGTCTGCTACAGCCTGGGTATGACCATCCATTCAAGTATGCGTAGGAACATGCTTTTAAATGGCCATGTCCCACTTCTACTTTCTCCCTACATATAACTCAGCTTAGTATGCTCTGTGGGATCCAGGGCCACAGTCACACACTCAGTGGCTACCCACAGAGGCAGTTTTCCATGCTGGGAGTCCAAAGAGGTCATTGTCACAATTGGCACTTCAGACCAGTATATGTAGACCAAACATTGAACTCAATGGGTTCCTCTTAAAAGTCTTTGTTTTATTTTTCCTAGTCAACACCATTCTAGACCATTGTAATGACTAATATTGATTGTCATCTCAATCGGTCTACAGCAGTGGTTCTCAACCTGTGGGTCCTGACCTCTTTGAGGGGTCAAACAACCTTTTCACATATCAGATATCCTGCATAATTACATGGTGATTCATAATAGTCACAAAATTACAGTTATGAAGTAGCAGCAAAATAATTTTGTGGTTGGAAGCAGGCACAACATGAGGAACTATATTAAGGGTGGCGGCATTAGGAAGGCTGAAACCACTGCTCTAGAGTCACCTTAGGGACAGATCTCTTAGCCTGCCTGTGAGGGAGTTTGTAGGTTGGATTAAGTGGCATGGAAAATCTCACCCTAAATGGAGATGGCGCCCCTCAGTGGGCTGCAGTCCTAGACTACATCAAAGGAGAAAGGATCTGAGCAGTGGCCTGCATCACTCTCCACCTCCCAACTGCAGATGCAATTCAGGTAGCTGCCTCACATCTCTGCCATCACAGGTTTCCTGCCGTGATAGACTGTGTCCCCTTCAACTGTAAGCCAAAAAGAAACAAAAACAAAACAACAAAACAACCTCACCTGCCTTAAATTGCTTCCATCAGGTATTTTGTCACAACAGTCTGAAAAGAAACCAAGGCAGGGAGCATCACTCAAGACTGTGCACCCTCTGTTCAGGTATCCTTGTCACACCCGTGATACAAGTAATGGATGCAACCACCTGTTATGATTTTATAATCAGAAAAACTATAAACAAGTACTAGCCATGAATTCCTAGTTTCCAAGAGATTCTTTGACTTTGAACAAATGTGGTGCACTTTTTCCCTGGAACTCTCTGGAGGAGCAAGTTTCATTAACCCAGAAAATGTGGTGTCTGTGTCTTGGGAGAGGGTTGGGTAAGCCAACTGGCTTGCTAGCTCCAGAGATCTGCCTGTCTCTGCCTCTGTGAGCTGGGATTACACATGCTCACCAGTGTACCTGGTTTTCCACATGGCACTGGAACTCTCACAGTACACAGCAAGCACATTACTGAGTGTACCATCCCCCACCTCCCATCACTTCCTTTGACCTCTAGGCAATGGTAGCAGGTGCCTATAAGGTTTATGTGAAAGGAAACCTCAAGGAGTTTTAGAAAAACAATCTGCCCTTGTGTGACCTTCTGTCTGTAGTTTTTTTTTTTTTTTTTTTTTTTTTAAGACAGCTCTTTTTGCTGAAATGCCACCTTCCTTGATACCCCACTGCCTAGTAAGGATACTTGGAATGAAGTGTGAGACTCCAAACTTTCTCCGAGGCAACTGGGGCCTTTGCATCCATGTCTTCTGAGCCATGTTCTCAGAGGGCAGATGCCATGTCTATGAGTCTTCTTTTTAATGCCCCAATCTTCCCAGTGCCTCACACAGGGCTGCTGGCTACTCCATCCTTGAAGAATGAACAAAGGAGTGTGTAAATGAGTTGATGTCACTTCCTAAGATATACAAGGCACATGCATCACACTGTCAGAGTATGGCGACACTAGTTCTTAGAAAGAAAATCACATCTATATTCTGAGTGGTAAAGTCATGAATTCATTTGGGAGCAGATGGAGTCTTTCAAAATGAATGATAACCATAAATTATAGTTATTTTTAAGGGAGCATGCCTGCTTATGTTTAAGAAATCAACCATAGCCCAAACTAGGCCAATAAAATGATCTATACAATGGAAGTCAGCGGTTAGAGGATATGAGATCACATAACAATAGTTAACATATTACTGTCATTCCTGAAGTAGCCTGGGGCTCCTGAAAGCAGTTGTTCTCCTTGGAGTTTTAAAAGAATTCTTAAACTGTATTTTATTGAAGCATCTGAGCTGGAATGTTTAATCTCACACTCTGCATGCATATACATGGGTCCAGGCATTTTGTCAGTATTTATTAAAATTGAGCATGTGTCTACCACATGACTTTCAGTGATGCTTTGAGGCACACATCCAACAGAGTGAGGGCTGTGTCCTCATACAATGCCACCTCTTCACTGCGGGTAATAGCTCCATTCTGAGAAAAAGTTCTAATATGCATTAATAAGTAAAAACACTGTTATATTTACACTATGGAATAGTTCATAGCAATGAAAGTAGAACTTAACTGAGTATTGCATGCTACAAGAGACATTGTTGAGAGAAAGAAAGAAGTCAGACGATTGCCAGTGTCCCGCCATCTCCTTTCTACCATGGCTGAGAGATGGGGGAAGTATGTAGTAGTAGAGGGCAGACTAGGGGGTGCATACTGATCGGGTCAGGATATGAGAGAGGCTGGTAAGGGTGTTAATCGGCCCAGGCAGTAGAGTTCAGTGGTGCCACAAGCATGGACACATGAAAAATGCAAGCTGCTCATCTTTTGTGTTCCTCACCTCAAAGGTTGTACCTCAGTTAAATGGTTGTTGCACTGCAGCATGTGGTCTTGTTAAAAGAGAAGAGCTGATGACTGTATCAAAAAGGCTAAA
Source organism: Mus pahari (assembly GCF_900095145.1). Taxonomy (NCBI): domain Eukaryota; kingdom Metazoa; phylum Chordata; class Mammalia; order Rodentia; family Muridae; genus Mus; species Mus pahari. The sequence goes on along the minus strand of NC_034593.1, from coordinate 91,556,556 downwards.
GCCATCCTGGGAGAGACCTCAGAGGCCTTATAGGACACAAGCCATGTACTCTGATCACTAATCTTGGCTGCCTACTTGACCACACCTGGAATCACTAAAACCCAAGCTGCTGGAGACTCCTGTTTTCTGGTTGGTTTGTTGGATTACTTGAGGGAGAGGGGCCCACTGTAAATCTGGGCCACACCTTCTTCTGGCAGCTCACACGGAAGGACATAGAGGAAGGAAGCTTTTGGTCGCCTGCTCACCTTCACTCTCCCTTATCTCAGAACTGACTTTGTCAGGATTCCAACATAGAAGGCTGTAGCAGCTCTCCAGGACTCCAGAGGCAGATTTCGATTCCTGAGACATCCAGCCTCCAGGATTGAACAACTACCAGATTCTTTGCCTTTCAGTCAGGAGACAGCCACTGTTGGACTAGCCAGCAAACCACTCTAATAAATCCCATATGAGTGTGTGTGTGTGTGTGTGTGTGTGTGTGTGTGTGTGTGTGTGTAGATATATATATTCCATATATTATCTTTGTATATCTATATATATAATCTCTACATATGTTTACACACACACACACACACACACACACATATATATATATATATATATATATATATATATATATATATGATAATACATACTTCAAGGAGTATTACATAAATCATGATGTAATATTGAGAGGTGAGTCAAATGTATGGTTCAAGTCAATGCCATGGGAGGAAGGACAATGGGACTGAGGGGGAAGAAATAGAGCCTATAGAACTGGAGCTGAGCATCCTGTGCATGCTTGATGTCTTCATTGTTGGCTTTCCTAGACAACCTCTGCAACTCAAGGGTCCTCCTTCAAACCTTCCCCTTGCTACAGACAACCTTCCTCCTAGATGGAAGAGACATTCTGCTGTCGACCTGTACCCATACCTCCCCACCACATCTGCCACCTGGCCACTATAAGAATTTGGGTGCCAGCTCTGGTGGTCTCTTTCCTATCTTTAGGTTCTCAGGCCACTGCACCAGGTTTTTTGGTTCAGAACTTAGCCTTCCTTTGTTTTCTGTTAGGACCACTCCTCCCATCTCTTTGTTTGCACTCCTGTCTTTGCATCTCTGCCCTTGGCATTCTCTGGGGTACCACTTTCTTTGTCACCTACAGTACTGGAGTCAATTGCTTGTTGTCTCCAGCAGATGATAAACTCTCAGCAGGCAGCCATATAGTTTTATTCATTTTCATATTTTAAGCCCATGGCTCAGAGTTGATCCTCAAAAACTTTGTTGCATAATTGAATAAACCTGAAGTCCTTAGGTGCTTCTTTGCTTTAAAGATAGACAGCTCAGGACCTGGGAGTGTAGCTCAGTGATAGAACGCTTACTTAGCATGATAAGACCCTAATAATCAACCCTCAACATGGTGAAAACATTAGAAAAAAAATACACACACACACACACACACACACACAGCTCAGCCATTGAGTTTCTAACATTGTTATGGCTTCTATTTCCAAGTCCCATTACAAATGCACAAAGCTGTTCAGGGTAGAAACCACAATTAACTCTTCATTGAACATGTTTCCTGTGCATTTGCTGCTGAAGGAAGTATAGATATTTGGGGTTGGGGGCAAGTAAAGCCCAACTGCTTGAGAGATCAGTTCCCCACTGAAGAGCCCTTTTCTCTGGGAATGCCTCCCCCCAGTTCAGATTCACAGCACTGGAAAATCACAACTGAGAAGTAACCAAGGGCAAACCATTGGCACATGACTAGCCAGTCATGGGGCCAGAACCCAAGGCTTGAGGTTACAGGGTTCTCCTTTGACTTCTGCAACATGTCAGGTGACCCTCCTCGAGGCAATCTCAGAGGGTCATAGTGCTCCTCCCAGAGCTCAGGCAACCATGAACTTGCCTGAAACTTTTCCTGCATTCATTTTATGGTCACACTCAACCCCCTCTTGCGTATCTCATTCTCACTGAGAACAAAACATAATCTCCCTTCATTGAACCTAAATGGCCTCATGTTCTGAATGTCGCCGAGCCCTTGCTAAACCCAGTGCACAGAACTCGTTGCTCCCTTTGCTGTAGCTGTCCCTCTAGAGCTTGGAGACTCTCTCAGTAGCCCCTCTCAGCCTTCAGCTTTCCAGACTGAAGGAGATCTGTGATGTCTGAAAGCAGGCCTGAGCTGATAAATATTGATGATGATTATGGAGCTGAATCATGAGAGGAGCTGCCTTTAAGTGGGATTTAAATTCTTGCCTTGAGTCTGAGATGTGGAATAAATCATTGTAAGCACAGAGTTGTGTGGAATAGATGCTCCCTCCCCTTCCCCACCCCTCATACAGGGATCTCCCCAAGTTCTCTCCCACTTGTCCCTGTTCCCCTCTGGGTGCATGGTGGTGGCATGGTGGTACTTTGCCCAGCCTGTCTAAGGTTACATGCTTGTTTAGAGACACTCATTATCCTTTTAGGAGAAAGCAGGATGGTTAATCTTCATTGTCAACTTGACAGGATTTAGAATCACCATGGAAACGCATCTCCAAGTCTATGAACATGCTCCCAGAAAGAGGTAACAGAGAGGATGGCACCATCCTGTGGGGGTAGGGTCCCTAAAAAGGAAAAGGGAGCTGAGTCTCGCAGCACCCCACCTCTCTCTGCGTCCTGCCTGCAGATGCTGTGTGAGCAACTGCCTTTTTCTGCATGCCTTCTTCACCATGATGGGCTGTGACCCTCCAAACTGTGAACCCCAATAAGCCCTTCTCCCCTTACAGTGCTTTAGTTGGGTGATGATTGGTCGTAGTATCAAGAAAAGTAATGTATACAAGGTGGAAGGAGAGAAGGAAGAGGTGTGGGTTGGGGGTTACCCTAATGTGCCAGGCACTGCCTAGCTTGCAATGGAGTCAATTCCCTTACTCTCTCAAAGAACCAGGGACTTTTACACCAATGAGGAAGCTGAGGCTCACAGAGATAGGTAATCTCACCAGAATAGGAGAATCTGCTCTCCCTCCTACCCTACAGAGGAGCGATTCTTTCCTCTGCCCATGGCAGTAGAGACGTCTTGTAACTGCCTTGCCCCATATTCCCTAGCTCCACAAGGAGCCACCTCAGCCTCTGTCATTCCTCTCAGCCTCTGTGTCCCACTGCTTCCCTTCTCTTCTTTCCCACCAGGAATAAGACAGACAGACAGGATGGCAGCAGTGACTCATGGCCAGAAGAATAAAGTCTTAAGTGGGGACAACCTAAGCTGGTAAGAGTGTGACATTCTGACAAAGGAAGAATGTCCCCTGAGCTTTTGAAGGGCGTTGCTACCCACTGCTGTTAGACAAAGGCTGCCACACAGTAGATGGGTGGGACAGGAAGGAGAGCAAGGGTGGGGACCTTGGCACTCTCTAGGTTAGAACCAGGAACAAAGGGGATTAGAGACTTGTCTGTGGTTGTCCTTGGCCTGCTGGCAATGTTGACCAAACCCTGTGCTTTTTGCTCTCTTTTTACCCACAAGGTGATCCAGGCCTTTACATGTGACAAGCATTTCTCCGTCACTGCATGCTGAGACGTCCACTCAGATCCTAAATGGATAATCTGTGATGTGCCTGAGGAAGCCAAGCACAGGAGCCAAGCACACAGCTTTGTGAATCAGTTGCATTCTGTCCAGGGTGGGCTCTCTGTCCCAGGTGAACTCTGACTCCTGCCAAGTAAAAGGACATGTGTCAGCCTGGTTCATCTTGCTTCTCGCTCGGGGTCTCCCTACTCCAAGGTGTGACCTGTTGACAAGAGAAGACACTGCGATGAGCACACCAGCTGGGTATTGTCAAACCAACCAGATAATGCCACCGAGAAATCAGTGACTCCCTTCTCCTCTCTTCATTTCTGTGCATCAGGTCTTCTGACTAACCAATTAAATTAAGACTGTGGGACAATACCCTAGCCAATGGTGAAAAGACACAGCCACCACATGACTTAAAATAAAAGCCAAACGCAGTTTGTGTGTGTGTGTGTGTGTGTGTGTGTGTGTGTGTGTGTGTTCTGTCATTCCCAGAAAACTGTCTTGGTCAAGAGAGTAAGTTTGCCGTGTCCAGACTTTAGTTGGAATGGTAGTCTCCTTCTTTGTGACCTCAAACTTATTGCTAAATAAAAAATAGATTTATTTTATTTTTTAATGGTATGTGTATGTGTTTGTGTGCACATATGAGAGAGCATATGCATGCAGGTGCCCATGAGAATAGAGGTGTCAGATCCCCATGGGGTTGGAGTTATATGTGGCTGTGAGCTGCCTGGTGTAGAAGTAGGAAACAGAACTTGTTGACCTTGACCCATATGACATATTTGGAGATAGAGGCCTTGCAGGGGGTGAGTAAGGTTCCATGTGGCCAGCATGGTATGGCTCTATCATATTGGAGGGTCTTCTAATAGTGGACAGAGAGCTGGCTTCCTCCCTTTCTGTCTGTGAGGATATGGAGATCTCCAGGAAAAGAGCCCAGCTAGGAAATGGATTCACCTGCACCTTGATCTTACATTTCCCAGGCTTGAGAACCGTGAGAATAAATGCCTGGTGTTGAAGCCACTCAGTGTGTGGTCTAGCTAGCCTTATGCATCTCTAAAGGTTCTAGTTGTCTAGTTGGTAAGTATATATTTACTGGATATATATATATATATATATATATATATATATATTTGAGAGAAGTTTTTCATATATATTGCATATATATTTATTTGCATTATTTTAGGTGTTGGAAATAATCTGGAAAATATTTAAATTATACAGACATGTGTAGGTTATATATACATATCATGCTGACTGTTTTACATTTATTTACTTTTATTTTTATGTGTAAGAACATTTTGTTTCATGTATGTATTTGCACCACACAAGCGCAGTGCCTAGAGGGTGAGAAGAGGCCTTTGGATGCTCTGGGACTGGAGCTATGGACAGTTGTTAGCTGCCGGGTGGGTGCTGGGAACCTGGGTCCTCTGGAAGAATCAGTCCTCACAACCCCTGAGCCATCTCTCTAGCCTAAAACTGAGGTTTTAAAAAATAGATTTACTTTACTTTTTAAGCGTGTGTGTGTGTGTGTGTGTGTGTGTGCGCGCACATATGAGAGAGCATATGCACGCAGGTGCCCATGAGAATAGAAGTGTTAGATTCCCCTGGAGTTATAGGTGGTTGTAAGCTGCCTGGTATAGAAGCAGGAAACAGAACTTGGGTCCTCTGCAAGACCAGTGCAGTCAGTTTTAGCCACTGAGCCAGCCACACTACAAGCCTTCACTGTTTGAGATAAGGGACTTGGTAACCATGATCCCAAGGAGGGCCCTGGAACCAACGCCCCACAGATGCTGACGGACAATGGTTTTGTTGCAGGTGACTGAAGGAGCAGGGTGAGCAGTTCTTTTGTGTCAGTTGCTAGAACCAGGGCCTCTCACCTTCCCAATGCTGCTAATAATGAGTTTCCAATCACCATGTCACACAGTCACCTTGTTGAAATAGTTACAACGTAGCCACTCCTGAAGGGTCTGCTGAGGGCGGGATCCTCAGGCTGGCCTCTCTGACCTGGTCTCTCAGGAAGGCTGCAGCAATCCTCTGCTCTGGGAATTGGGTATTCCAACATGGTCATCACATGCTAGGAACCCACTGCATGCCAGCCCCTTGTGCGCACTGACAGACAGACAGACTCACAGGCTACCCTGGAAAATCCCTAAAAGATGAGACAACTCACCAGGAATCCACTTTTGACCTAAGGCCCCTAGAAACCTGCTGTTGTGTCCAGGTCTACGGAATGCAATGTAGAAAAACCTGCTTTACAAACTAGGAGTGATTTATAAAAACGCAGCCGATATCTCTTAACTAGGCTTATGCCAAACAAAAGGAGGAAGATTTTGTCTGTGCTCCTGTAAAAAAGAAACTGTAATAAAACTCATTCTGTCACAAAAGAAGAAGAGAGGGAAAAGAAGTAGAAAATGGAGGCAGAGGAGGGGGAGGAGGAAAGAGGAGGAGGACAGGGAGGAGGGGGAGAAAAGACAAAAGAGGAATAAGAGAGAAGAATGGATAATGGGAGAGAATATGATTAAAATACTCTGTGTTTGTGTGTGTGTGTGTGTGTGTGTGTGTGTGTGTGTGTGTGTGTAAGCAGCTATGGGGGTAGAGAGGTGGCTCAGTGGTTAAAATTGCTGGTTGTTTTTCCAGAGGACCAAGGTTCGATTCCAGCCAGCACTACATGTCAGCTCCCAACCATCTGTAACTCCTAGAGATACAGTGTCCTCTTCTGGCCTCCATGGGCAGCAGACATCACTTGAACAAAAGACAAACATGCAGGCAAAACACTCATATACATATATAAAATAATTATTTTTTAGTTTTAAAGAAAAAATACTTAAAATCTAAAACTGTAAATATGTAATTATAAATATTTTTGTGTATGAGTGCTTGCATATGAGTGCAGATCCCTCAAAAGCAGAAGGGGGTGTTGGAGCTCCTGGAGGTGAAGTTGTGAGCAGGCTGACATGGCTGCTGGGAACCAAACTCAGGTCCTCTGGAAGAGCAGCAAGGGCTCTCACCACTCAGCCATCTCTCCAACTGTATCCCCCTCATCTCCCAAAAGGAAACTATATTTTTTTTTACTTTAATTCTGCAAGGACATTTGCATTCCAAAATAAAGGTACTAGTGGATTCAAAGTAGGTGTTGGGGTTTCTTTCTTTTTAGACATTGTCCTACTGTATAGACTAGGGTGGCCTTGACCTCACAGAGTTCTATTTCTGTCTTCTGAGTGCTTGGGATTAAAGGTGTGTACCACCAGGCCTTGCTTAGTTGATTTCTTGAGAACAAGTTGGGATGAGACCTCAGGCGTCATTGGATGAGGCTCAAAGGATGAGTTTGAGGAGTAGGGAGTGTGGCGAATGCAAGCCTAAGGACCATTGTTTCAGGGTTCTAGCAGGACAACTTCTTGACATCATGTGAACCTAGGATGTGCCCAATTTCATCAACAGCCACAAACATTTTTAACTACAGTCCATCATGGACCCAAGGAGGCTCCACCCATTTGCTCTAGCCTCATCTCTGACTCCGCTTTAGGCAACTAACAAACTCAGATGCATCTTGCTGTTGCATTGACACACAGGCCCCGCAGCCCTGTGCACCGAGGGACCCACAGGGATGTGTTCTCATCCCAGAAATGCATCATGGAGATGCTTTTCTGCTCGTGAGAGCACTGTATCATTTGGCCTTTAAGGTCCTCATTTTCTTTCTGGATCCCAGACATAAATAAGACTCACACTTGTTCGCATGCCCAGGACATTTCTAAGCTTCGGTGCCCACAATCATGCCTCATACTGAGAACTCAAGTCTGTCATTATGGTATTTGCAGAACCGAAGACTGTATTTAAGGCTTCAGGCTGATGAGTATTATAACCCTTTTCTGGATGCTTGTGCCAAAAACACTGCACGGAGAGGCATTTTCAAGGGAATTTGCCAGGGAAAGCAGAGCATCTCTTCTCACATTGGCAGTCTTTGGGGTTGTTTTCCGACTGGGGGAGAAGGAAGCTTTCCTTAGGACTGCCCTGGAGAGGACCACATGGAGCTAGACACTGCACAGCCCAGGGGCCACCAGCCTCAGAGATGGTCAGGGACAATGACACCGGTTAATCTTCACTGCTACGTGAAGTGGATGAGTCAGAATCACCCGGAAGATGCGTCTCTGATCATGTCTGAGGGGGATCACCCTGGATGCAGATGATGATTTCTGAGTTTGTCTTTGTTAGACGGATGATTTTTGGATTCCCCCCCCCCCGCCACACACACACACACACACACACACACACACACACACACACACACACACTTTGGCTTCTGTTTCCTCCCATTCTTCTGACCTGAGTGGCCTGGGGTTCTGGTGACCAGTGAGTCTTAAGGTCCAGTCGTGTGTCTCCAGTAGAGGTTTTGTAGCCTGTGTGGCTTCTAGGGTTTTGGGTGCTAAACTTTCCTCTAGGGGCTCTATTACCAGTGCAGCCTGGGATCCCTGGTGCAGGAAAAGCAGGCAGAGCTGTGGGGCGGGAAATGGAGGACAGGGTATGGTACAGTTCACAGAGCTGTTGGGTGGGCTTTCTGGGGAGTTGGCAAGCAAGGACTCGGAGAGGTGGGGTCTTAGCTGGTGTCCCTGGTGCTGGCAGGCCTCCTGGAAAGCAGGCAGAGTTCAGGTCTGACTATTTCATTTATCGCATCCTTGTTGGCATCTCATGGGATTTTTTTTTCTCTCTCTTTTATTTAGTGATCAATGCCAATGGAGTGAGGTGGTATCTCATTATGGCTTCAATTTGAGTTTTTCCTAATGTTGAATGATTGTGAGACTTTTTTTCATCAATAAGTTAGTCAATTTTGCACCTTCTAGGAAATATACAGCCTAATTTAAAACCAGATAAGGAAGAATGAGTTTAAAGGGCCATCACCTGCTATCACTGGCCAGGCAACCTGAAAAGAAAGCTGGAGAACAGAATGAAAACGGTACCGGAGAAGATGAGTTCACAGCCTCTCCAGGTCTCATATCAAAACTGGGGAAGAAGGGTAGGCTTGCTGGTGCTCGCCTTCAATCCTAGCACCAGGGAAGCAGAGGCAGGCAAGTCTCTATGAGTTCGAGGCCAGCCTGGTCTAGGTAGTGAGTCTGAGGACAGCCAGAGCCACACAGTAAGACCCTGTCATGAAACAAAAACAAAAAAGCAAACAAACAAAAACAAAACAAAACAACAAGGGAAAACCCACCTTAGGCCTGTGAAAGACTGGAGAAATGGAATTGAGTTTTCTATGCAAGCAAGGGTTACTGAGGTTTGATAGTGCTCCTGGGCACTCTAGCCTTACAGAAGAAGAACCATTCCCTTTCTATTGCTCTGGTGAACTGTGGCCCACCTTTACCTAGACAGAACAAAACGATCTCACTGAGGCAGATAGAGCAAGTGTCCAACTTTGGGCTTCTTGGTACTGTGTATCCTCAGCAGAGCAGAGCAGAGAGAAGGACAGTGTGTGGAGCAGTTCCGTTCTCAGCAGGGCCAGCAGAGGACCTCCAACAAGACTGTCTGCTAGTGGAGCCACATGTGGGGCAGGAGTGGCCAGGCTGCATTCATCCAGATGTGCACTGACAGAGCACATGGGAAATGCAAAGCTCACACTGGAGATAAAGGCCACAGGTGGAGGCTGTCAGTCTGCAGCATCCCCTGAGGCACAGGATGGGCGGGAGTGCTGAGCAGAGCACTTCCAGGCTCACACATCCCGAGTCTGTGCAGTGGTCCTTTCCCTGTTCAATCAGTCACAACCTGAGCTATGGGCAGTGTGTCTTAGTTAGGGTTTTACTGCTAATGAACAGACACCATGACCAAGGCAACTCTTATTAGGACATATCACTGGGGCTGGCTTACAGGCTCAGAGGTTCAGTCCATTATCATCAAGGCAGGAACATGGTAGCATCAAGGAAGACATGGTTCAGGAGGAGCTGAGAGTTCTACCTCTTCATCTCAAGTATGCTAGCAGAATGCTTGCTACAAGGCAGCTAGGATAGGGTCTTAAAGCCCACACCCACAATGACACACCTACTCCAATAGGGCCACACCTTCTAATAATGCCACTCCCTGGGCCCAACACATACAAACTATCATACAGTGGCCAAACAAGGTCGCCTTGCAAGGAGACTGATGAGCACCGTCCTCTTGTCCTGTACAGCAGAGAAATGGTGGAAATAATACAATGGCATGCAGGTTTCAGACACAAAGAGGGGGAGAGTTTAACTGTTCATGCAAAGGTATGGGGAGGGTTGGAACACAATGGAAAGTGGCCACTGAGATTTAGAGCTGACAGTCTACTATAGGCACAGGAGGAGAGATGTTAGAAGGCATCTCATTAGAAGCCTGGTCTCACACCCCAGCTCAGTCAGCTGTCAGCATGCAATCTTGACTAAGTCTTAAGCTCTTCAGGTTCCCATTCCCCCCTCCCTCCCTTCCTCCCTTCCTTCCTTATTCTCTCTCTCCTTTCCTTTCCTTTCCTTTCCTTTCCTTTCCTTTCCTTTCCTTTCCTTTCCTTTCCTTTCCTTTCCTTTCCTTTCCTTTCCTTTCCTTTCCTTTCC
>NC_034593.1:91544639-91546401 GCF_900095145.1 Mus pahari | reverse complement strand
TCTCTCTCTCTCTCTCTCTCTCTCTCTCTCTCTCTCTCTCTCTCTTTTTCTTTCCTTCTTCGGAGACAGTGTCTTGTTACATTGATCAGGCTGACTTTGAATCACTCTTCCATTTTCATTCTGTTGCTTTAACAAATACCATGAACAAAAACAACTTAAAAGAGGAAATAATTTATTTGGTTTACATTTCCAGGTCATAGCTCATCTTTGAGGGTTTGAGGGAAGTCAGAACAAGAACTTGAAGCAGAAACCATGGAGAAGCTCTACTTACTGGCTCCTTTACAAGGTCATGCTTTCTTATGCAGCTCAGGACCACCTGTTGAGGGAATGGTGCTGCCCACAGTGGACAGGCCTTTTCTAATCAATCATCAAGACAATTCTCCCATAGACATGCCAGAGGCCCATCTGATTCAGGTAATTTCTCAGTTGAGATTTTCCTCTTCAGGCTCTACTGTGTTAAATTGAAAAAGCTCAGTAGGACAAACTTTTAGGTTCAAGCAATCTTCTGCCTTTAGCCTCACTAGTCGCTAGAGTGCTGTCTTAGTTAAGGTTTCTATTGCTGTGAAGATACATTATGATACAAGCAAGTTGGGGAGGAAAGGATTTATTGATCACTGAAGGAAGTCAGGATAGGAACTCAAACAGGACTGAAGCTGATGCAGAAGCATAGAAGGGTCTGCTTACTGACTTGCTCATTGTGGCTTGCACAGTCTGCTTTCTTATAGAGCCCAGGATCACCAGACCAGGGGTAGCATCACCTACCATGGGCTGGATCCTCCCCCATCGAACACTAATCAAGAAAATGCCCTTAAAGCTCACCTACAGCCTAATCTCATGGAGGCATTTTCTTGAGTGAGGTTCAATAATGGACGGGCTTGACAAAGTAAGTCTAGGGTGCCACTGGAAGGAAGTGGGGGTAATTTACCTCATAGCTATCCCAGGACCTCTGGAGAAACAAGGTACATGTTACATTCGGGACTTTTCTATGAAGGTCATGAACTTTCATGGCAGCACCCTGCCCTTCCCTGATTCCTGGACTGTATATATGGAAGCAATATGTAGGACCGGTCCCTGCTTCCCTGTGTCCCTCTCTTTGTCCTAGCTTGGGGCAGGGGATGCTGCTGCTCAGTCTGTACAGCCCTTGCCTAGTATATCCAAAGTCCTGGGTTCAATTCCATGTTAACCAAGCTTAATGGCACACACTTGTCATCCTGGCACTGGGGAGGCAGAGGCAAGGGGACCCGAGACTCAAGGTCATCCTCTGTGTCTTGGAGTTTCTGTTGCTGCAACGAAACACCATGACAAAGAAGCAAGCTGGGGAGGAAAGGCTTCATGTGGCTTATACTTCAACATTGGAGTCCATCACTGAAGGAAGTCAGGGCAGGACCCCAAACAGGCCAGAAACCTGGAGGCAGGAGCTGATGGGTAGCTTGCCCCTTCATGGCTTGTTCAGCCTGCTTTGTTATGGAACACAGGACCACCAGTCTAGCGATAGTACCACCCACAATGGGCAGGACCCTCTCCCATCAATCACTAATTAAGAAAATGCCTTACACGCTTGCCTGATCTTATGGAGACATTTTCTTAAGTGAGGTTTCCTCCTTTCAGATGACTTTAGCTTGTGTCAAGTTGACATAAAACCATCCAGAATACTCTGCTATATATTGAATTTGAGATAGCCTGGGAGGCATAAGAATCTATCTCAAGCTCTCTCTCTCTCTCTCTCTCTCTCTCTCTCTCTCTCTCTCTCTCTCACACACAC
>NC_034593.1:91527072-91544479 GCF_900095145.1 Mus pahari | reverse complement strand
TCTCTCTCTCTCTCTCTCTCTCTCTCTCTCTCTCTCTCTCTCTCTCTCTCTGCCTGTCTCTTTCTCTGTGTCTCTGTCTTTCTGCCTCTCTGCCTGTCTCTGTCTCTCTGTGCATGTGCGTGCGTGTGTGTGTGTGTGTGTGTGTGTGTGTGCTCACACTCGCGCATGCATGTGTGTTTACATGTTTATCCTGAGTTGTCTTTGGATGACTTAGTTTTCACACTATGCATACTCTGAAGCAAAAAGGTTGCTGATGGCGATGTGCGGCCGGTTACAAGACCAAGGGCTGCAGCTTCTGCTTAGAATAAAGTATGCGACATGAATGACGTTAGCTGGAGGTCTGGATGGGAGCAACCGCCCCACCCTTGGCTGGGAATTTGTTAGCCCACATCCACAGAACTGCTTCTTCTGGGCTATCACTTAAAAGGAACACAGGCAAACGGGACCAAATTCTAAGGAGAGTGGTCGGGTGCCAGAATAGCCCAAAAGTAAGTCAGCTGAGGAATGTGTGCAGGAACTAGGGTATGGAGTTTGTACAAAGATGCCAAAAAAATTCTTATTATCTAACAATGCATAACTTTACTGTTCAGCGTTGGAGAGTGAACTGAGGGCCTCTCACTTATCATCCAGCCACACCGTCGGCACCAGGCATCACAGCTGAAAGGCACCAGATGCTCTTTAAATCCCAGAAAGATGGAATAGAGCAGTAAGGAAGTTAGAGGCAGTCACCTTTAATGGAGGGATTCTGCTTTCACTGTGAACCGTGCATAGGCGGAACTGTCCAGGAGACAAAGGGCCAGGCTGAGGAAGAGACCACCTACACTCCAGGGTGGCTTGCAAGTCCCTTCTACCCAGACTGTAAGGGTAGCAGAAGCCACGACTGGCCAGGAGAACCCCCTAAGGCGATCGGTAGTTCTAGCTTCCTCCTTGAGAGAATGAGGGGAAGGCAAGTGTGTGCACATGTGCCAGGGTGCCGAAAGAAGCTCACAGTTCTACCAAGGGACCCTCCCCCAAAGGACCTGTGCACAACCCAGGCCAACTTTCGGTTGCTTGAAGCAGGAGCCAAGCCATCAATATTGCAAAGTAGCCATAGCCAGACAGGAACTTAGAGCGATTATGTAGATAAGACTGGAAGGTCCAGAATGAGTGAAAAAAGCTGAATTTTTTTTTCCCACAGAGAGTAAGGCTATATTCGTCATTTGTCACTGTGACCAAATGCCTGAAGAAGGTAACTTAAGAAAGAATTTGCTTTGGTTCACAGGGAGCTGTAGTTTAGTCAACTGGCTCCATGCTACTGAACCATGCTTCTTCTGTGGCAGAAGAGTGGAGAAGGCTGCCCACCCCACAACAGCCATGAAACAGAGAGTGAAGATGGGAAGGGGTGGGGGCGGAGACATGCCCTTCAAAATCTCATCCCTCTGCAATGCATTTCCTGTGACTAGGTCCCGTGTGACTAGGTCCCGTGCCCCATCCATCCTCCAACCCCCAGCTGAATCCACTGGTGGATTAGATCAGAGCCCTCCCTCAGGACCTAATTGTCTCTAGAAGCACCTTCTCAGACGCACTCTGAGGTGTGCTTTAGTAACCTCCTAAGGGAATCGCCACCCAACCAGGCTCAAACTGAAGATTATCCACTACAACTGGCTAGCAGAACCAGGTAGCAAGGATACTGGTCACCAGAAGCTGTAGTCAGTATAAACCTATAGGTGTTGCCAAGGGCAACATGGGGAGGAGAGGAGGGGAGAGGAGAGGAGGGGAGGGGAAGAGAGGAGAAAGAGCCTCCCTAATAGGTTGAGACAGCAGCACCCTGGGGCCATGGTGATGGTGAGAGGCTGAGCACATTGCTCCCTGGTTCTCAGACTTCTTTTCTGCCATGGAGGAGCCAAATGTGTAGCTGTCTTGGCTTCCCATGAGATCATTTGTCTTTAATGCCAAACCTTCTGGTGGGCATAAACTTGAGCCACCCTGAGAGAGTTGTCTGTAGTGATACGAATAAGAATGCCCCCTATAGACCCATATATGTGAATGCTTAGTCATCAGGGTGTGGCACAATTTGGGAAGGATTAGAAGGACTAGGAGGCGTGGTCTTGTTGGAGGAAGTGTGTCACTGGGAGTGGGCATTGAGCTTTCAAAAGCCGAGTCTCTCTCTGTCTCTCTCTCTCTCTCTCTCTCTCTCTCTCTCTCTCTCTCTCTCTCTCTCTGCTTTCAACATGCCTGCTTGCTGCCATGCTCCCGTCCATGATGATAATGAACCTTAGTCCTCTGAAACTCTCGAGCCCTCATTTAAATGCATTCTCTTATAAGAGTCTGTCTCTTTATAGCCATGGAACGGTGACTAAGACAGAAGTTGGTGCCAGGGAGTGGTCTATTGCTGTGGTAGGCCTGACCATCTTGTTTGTTGGAAGACTATGTAAGACATTTGGAGTTTGGACTAGAAAAGCACTTGAACGTTTTAAGTGGGCTTTAATGGGCCATCCTAGTGGGCACATGGATATCAGTGGTGCTGAGAGAGATATAAATTATGACAGCCAGCTCAAGAAGTATTCAGATGGGAATACTAGTAAATGGCAGAGAGACTGCTCTTGTGGGTAATTTGGCAAAGAGTGGGACTGCTTTTGGCCCTTGTCCAAATTATCTGTTTGAGGCTAAATAAAAGAGTTTTGGATTAATGGCATTGACAAAGGAAATTTCGTGACAGTCTAGTATTGAATGTGTCCGTGGTTATTAGTGGTCACTCTTATGAAAATCTATGATGAAGAGGAACAAGCTGGACGAAGAGAAGTACAAATTGTAGTTTGAGGTAAAAAGAAGCACCAGGAAGTGTAATGCAGCTACGTCCATGGCCAAGCCTGATGCTTCAGGGAATAAAGGGAGCGGTGACCTCAGGACAAGACCACACCCAGTCTAACTTCCAACCTGGGAAAAGCAATTAAAGAAAAGCTTAGTGAAGGAACTCACCCACAACAGAAAATTGCCACAGATGGAACTGAAGGAGGGGACCAGGCTCCAGCCCCATCAAGCAGCAGGACTTGGGAGCTGTGAGCACATGGTTCTGGCTTTAGAGTCAAGAATACATGGAAGGGGCCTGGAATCTCCCTCCATAGCTGAGGAAATCAGCTGTATCAAGGACGTCTCTGCCTGGGGGTCTGGAGATGTCACTGAGTGAAGCTCTGAAGGTGTAGCCTGAGTTGCCCTGGAGACCCCAAGGTATTGGAGATGGCAGAGCAGTGGGTTACCTGCTGAGGAGAGCTGCTAACAGGAAATGGAACCAGCCTGAAAAAGAGAAGCGTGCTGCAGTCAGCAAAGCTGAAAGGAGTTGGAGATCTGAAGAGCACTTTGACATCAGACATGGAAAGGCAGAGTTTGGAAGTTGCCCTGTTGGTTTTCAGTCTTGCTTTGGTCTCACTATGCTCCTTTTCTTTACTTTTGGAACAAATATGCATATTCTTTGCCCATTGTATGTTGAAAGTATGTGGTCTGTGTTTTGATTTTGAGTTTACACAGGGTTACAGTTAAGAGGTTGCCATGAAATCTCAGAAGAAACTTCAGTGTGTAGACTGTGGTAGACTCTGGATAACTTTGAAGTTGGACTGAATACATTTTTTTCTCAGTATGATAGAGCTATAAGCCTATGGGGGCCAGGGAGTGGCATGTGGCAGTTTGAATGAGAATTAAGTGCTTTCTATTATAAAAGTTGCATTGGTCATGGTGTCTTCTCACAGCAATAGAACAGTGACTCAAAAGGTTCAGAACGGTTGAGAAGGCCAGATGGGAAAAGACTAGAACTGACTGGACCGTGTGCCTTGTGAGTAGTGAATCTGGGCCTGAACCCAGTCAATGTGATTCCTGTTACAGCTAGCTCCTCCTCTCCCCATGCCCACCACCAGCTCCCTCTACCTTAGAGAGGCAGCTTTTTCTGATTCTCTTGTACCTCAGCTCTTCTCCACCAATGCTTGGATGGAGTGGTTTCATGCAGAATGAGGGTTAAGTCAAACAGATTAACCAAATGGCAGGCAGCCTCCCTCTGTGAAGGAAGAGTGTGTCTGAGATGATAAACAAATAAACAAACAAACCACGCTCCAGACATCCTGTCAATCATGTCTGTTCTCAGAATATAGGCAACTGGGGCCAGCAGCCCTGGGAGCCAGAGGCTGCAGAGCAGCCTGGCAACCTTGCACCAGGGCCTCTCTCCTCTGGCCAAATTTTCTCCCTCCTCAACATGATGGCAGTGCCATCAGCAGAGGTCTGGGGTGTCATAAGAGTATATTAATGAAGCCTCTCTTGACCCTTCTTTGCTCTTGCTGTGCAGTATCCAGTGTGCTCTCAGAGAGCAGCTACGGGACAGCTCTCTGCAAGCTTTTAGTAGTACCATTATTTGATGCTGTTTTTTTCCCCATGAGGCTCTCTTTTCCATATCCATTCTCTTTGGCCCGATGAGTGTTGAACAATTGACCTTCAGATAGACTCACCAGGTTTAAGCTCCACCAAGTATTTGTCTGGATCTGTAACTACCCCAAATGCCTGGTGTCTGGCTTTTCTAACAACATCCTTAGCACACTCATCCACCTTAGCGGCCGGATGGATGAAGCTGTCCACTTTGATTTACAGTTTCTCAGCTACTGTCACCATCCCCCTCCAAGCTTCAGGTCCCAGAAGACACAGACTCTGGTAACAAGGTCTCTTATTGAGGCTTCAAGGAAAACCATTGGAAGACAGGTCTTCAGCTTCTGAATTTTGTCAGGATATAAATTACTAAACATGCAGAAAACAAGGTGTGGTGGTTTGAATGAAAATGACCGTCATAGGCTCACAGGGGGTGGCACTACTAGGAGTTGTGGCATGGCTGGAGGAAATGTGCCACTGGGGGTGGCCTTGGGGATTTCACATGCTCAATCCAGTCCCAATGTCACTCTCTCCTCCTGCTGCCTGCCAATCCAGATGTAGAACTCTTGGTTCCTTCTCCAGCACCTTGTCTTCCTACATCATCCTAGCCATGCTCCCCACCATGGCAATAAGGGACCAAGCCTCTAAACCTATATGCCAGCCCCAATTAAATGTTTCCTTTATAAGAGTCATCATGGTCATGGTGTCTCTTCACAGCAATAGAAACCCTAACTAAGACACAAGGCTATTGAATTCCATCTCCCTAAACAGGAACTGTTAACACCAAGGAGTGAATATATATATAAAAGATGACTATCAGAGAAAGCATGTATGTGTGGACTAGAAAGATGGCTTAGCAGTTAAGAACATAGACTACTCTTTCAGAGGACCCAGGTGGGATTCCCAGCCCTCTACGTGAAAGTCCACCCCTTCCTTAGATGGATCAGTGCCTTAGGCATCTGTAAAAGTGGGGACTTAACACAGAATAAACTCAGAAACAGATAATCTTCATGGAGCTCTCTGTAGGAGTACAAGAGATTCTACATGTCAGCAAGTTCACTTCAAAGGTGAGAAGGGAATCAGGCAGACCCAGCCTAACACCACCTGAGTCGTGGTGCATTTATCTTGTTTATTGAACATTGAAGTCAATTTTAGGGACCAGAAAGGGAAGGGTTTTCAATACTAAAATGAGTTCAGTCTGCCCCTCAATTCCCGACCTGCCTACTCCCCACCATCCGGCCGAGTGGTAGTTGAGTGAGTAGTCTTAATCATGAGAACTCCCTGAGGTCCCTAACTAATTAGCTTAGCGATTCCTTACTCTTTAGAATATTCCAAAGCTCAAACGAATAGCTAACAGAAAGTGGAACTGCCTTGCAGAAGTCCTGGTGGACCTGCTGGAAGAAAAAGAGCATTGTTCAAAATTAGCCAAGGTCAGATGCTCCTTGCAGAGTGCTCGGCACTGAGTGTCCCTGTCCATTCTGGGTTCCTCATGTCTCCTGGCAATCGTCACCATTGTTAACTTGCTCCTCACATCCTTCCAGGTATACCAACCAAAAAGATACTTTTCAGCCTAGACTCTTAGATAGCCTGTTCCTCCACACCGTGAGCTAATGGGTTTGAAACAATAACATGGCTGCCATAATGGTGTTTTCCATTCTGCAGTGCTTTCAATTGTCAATCCATTTCTATATCTGGTGCTGTACTTCGGCCAGCTGCTCTGACTTGAAGTGAGATTGGAATCAAGTAAAACCCTGCAGGCCAGTGTGCTCTGGGAGCTGCAGAGCTCAGGAACTGCTAGGCATTAAGACGTTCTGAAGCCTGGGTTTCCCTGCTCTGACTCACAGTCCAGCCTGCCCTTCTTAGGCTATGTGGTCCTTGGCACTGAATGACTGGAGGATCCGGGATCAGGAGGACATGGAGGTTTGGCAGCTGGAAGATGTTAAAGCAGATGGGTACAGAGATGCAGGGGTGTGTGGGACTATCAGGAAGAGGTAACTAAAGAAGCCACCATGTATCTCTGAAGCCTGCAATTTTACTTACAGCTGTCCCTGTTCTGTTTAAATATGGCTGTAGTTTAAGCCAACCATATCAAGGGTTTCTTCTGAAACCCCTTTTAATATCTCAAGTTCAAGGCATTCCTCCCTCCTGTCTGAGTTTTCTGAGGTGTTTGCCTCATTCTCTTATTTCTTCTTCTATCTTGCCTTATATTGTTGCCAAAGAGTAAGCTTTCTATCACACAAAGCAACTTACAAACAGGACCCTTGCTGAGTCTCTTCTTAGACACATAGTCTCTTCTGCTATGCTGTGTATAACTAGCATAGCAGACATTGCTGTTCTCCCTCCTGCCATTCAGCCCTTCTTTTGTAGTTAAGTTGTTACTAAACACATAATGACCTAGCTAGAGCTACATTTATTGGATTCCTTTGCAGCTAGACATGACCCTGAGGGTTAGTCCATTTTAGAGGAAAGGTGAACACTCACTTGAGATTTTGTTTTGTTTTGTTTTGTTTTTGTTTTTGAAGGGTCTCTCTATGGAGCCCTATGTTCTGGAGCATTCTGTGTAGACGAGGCTGGTCTCACACTTAAAGAGATCCTCCTGTCCCTGCCTCCTGAGTGCTGGGATTAAAGGTGTACACCACCATGCCTGGCTTCACTTGAGACTTTTTTTCCCTTTTTATTGATTTTTCTCTCCTACAATACATCCCTACCACAGCCTTCCCTCTCTCTACTTCTCCTTGTCCACCCCCTATCTTCCCTCTTCCCCATTTCCCCATTTCCCTTCAGAAAAGAGCAGGCATCCCAGTGACACAAACATGCCATAACAAGATGCAACGAGACTAGGGAAAATCCCCCATACTAGGCACCCCAACTCCAATGTTAGGAGTCCCACAAAAACCCCCAAGCTAAACAACAACCACAGCATGCATTCAGAAGACCTGGCACAGACCCACACTGTTTCTGTGATGCCTTTTCAGTCTCTGTGAGCCCTACTTATTTGACTCTGTAGATTGTGTTCTCCTGGAGTCCTTCAGATCTCTGGCTTCTACAATCCTTCCTCCACCTCTTCTGTGGTGTTCCTCAAGCTCCACCTAATGTTTGGCTGTGAGTCTTTGTATCTGCTCCTATCAGCTGCTGGAGGAATCCTCTCTAATGATGATTGGCCTAGACACCAATCTATAAGTATAGAAGAATGTGACTTTTTTTTGTTGTTAGTCATATTTGGTTCCACCCTAGGTCTCTGAGCCATCTACATGTTCAGGCAGGTTTGTGCATGGGCCCACTGGTTGGCCACTCCCACAGCTCTGAGCCAAGTTCTCCTGTTTACTCCTTTCTTTCCGATGGCCTAGAAAGCAGATGTGATAGATAAATATCATACCCAAAGGGGTAGAAGAGCAACAAGATGGAAAGAACCTGGGATCACAGCAAAGCTCCCTGCCACCCACCACTAATCCTAAATATATATGTGTGAGAGGAATAAACTAGTATTTTTCATAAATACTTTGGGATCTTTATATGCAAGTGATGACTCCCAGTAATGGAGGATTTGGGGCTTGAACCAGCCATCATCTGTAACAAGCAAGCTTCTAGTGGTGGGGCTGGGACACCAACCCAGCTATAAAAACTTTGACCTACAATTTGCCCTGCCTCAAGATGTGCTGGGGCAATGGTGGCTCAGAACAACAAGGTGGAAAGAATCTAGACTCAGGTCAAAGCTCCCTGCCACCCACTACTATGCTGTTTGGCCTGGCTTGGGGTTTGCTTTTCAGCCCAGACTAGACTCTCTGGGACTCCCTCCACCTCTGAAGTTCTGAGATTACTGATGAGCACCCACACCCGACCTTTGACCTTGCAGTGCATCTTTCAACATCACCTGTCTGATTTTCCTAATGGTGTCTCGGATTTCTGTGAAAGACAAAGAGCCAGGAAAAATTGGGAAAGAAGAAGGCAGTTGTTTGAGAGGGTAACTCCCTCAGTGTATAGTGACTAATTTTTTTTATATATATCAGAAAATTCAAGAGAGAGTGTTTTGTTATCAGGAGCTGAGTAGACATCAGGGCAGGGCAGAGTTATAACAGGCACTGTGATTGGATGATAAAGACCCTCTGCTGAGCCTGTCCGGTGAAGAGGCACCACAGACATACATAGAATGTGCTCTTCACCCTCACAGGCCTCCAGGGAGGAACCATGAAATCTTGTGTGGGGGAATGTTCTGTGATAGGCACTGTAATAGATGTCCATTGTCCTATCTCCTTGGTGCTTCATTACAGATCCATGTAGTGCTGGTCTGACTGCTAATTACAGCCCCCTTTTCAGAGCCAAAACAATGAGAACATGACCAGGTCTGGCTATTGATAGCCTCATTCCTTGGCCATTTGTCCAAGGAACAACCACAGGACTCACACAGGCTGGGCCAGTGGAAGTTCTTCCTTGGGAAGAACTCTAGGTCTTTTCTTCCCTGCCTTGCCAATCAGGATGAAGTCAGTCAAAGGTTCCTTGCAGCCACGGGCTGTGGATGGAGGAATCAGAATCCAGAGATGAAGAAGGCATGTCTGACTTCTAGGCCTGAGACCTGCTCAACTTCTGTGCTCCAGACACACGTGAGCACATTATGTTTGCTATGTGAGCATATTTCCTTCTTTGCCAACCTATCTGAGTTAGGTATTTGTCACCTGAAACAAAAATATTTCTAATTAAATAATGTAATTAATATGCCACTATCCAAGAGATTCCTTCAGCATAAGTTTTGAGAGCCAAGCACAGTACTATTTGAACCCATTAAATCAAGAATGGACTTTCTGGCCTGAGGACAAGGTTTAGTGGCTAAAGTGCTGGCTGGGTAAACTTGAAGACCTGAGATCAGATCTCTCCACCCATGTAAAAAGCCTACTGCTATGGGGGAGAGGGATGGGGGATCAAAAGAAACAGATCCCCCACATGAGGTTTTGTGGATCAGGCTGTCTAGTTGAAATGGTAAGTTCCAGGTTCAACAAGAGACTAGAAAAATAAGGGGAAAGTGGTGAAGGAAGACACCTGGTACCAAACTGGCCACATGTACACACCCAGACATGCATACTGCCCCCTCCCTACATACAACAGACAGACAGGCAGACAGACAGACAGACACACACACAGACAAAGGAAAAAAGTGACTGTTTTTCTTAAGAAAAGTGCTTCCTTTTGATCAACCATGTGATTGCAAGGGAACCCATACACAGTAGTGAAGAAAGATCAAAGGAAATCAACCAGCTAGTGAGTTCAGCCTCACCCACCCTGGTGGTCACTGGAATAATGTTTTTCTTTCTAGAATACAAGAGTCCCCTTCTCAGAGAACAGTGTCCCCATGGATAGCTCTGATTTTTAGAAATGTATATTCATCTGATCTCTGTAACCATTTCCTTGATCTTTTGTTCCTTTTCTGAAAACATAGAACGTCACCCTACCACACACCTCCACCGCCATCTGCGTATTTTTAAACTGATCATTCTTTGGATATGGCCCGAGTTTCTTTGCCAAGGTGACAAGGCTACTAAAACATCACCTGACCTCTCTCTGGGCACCCGCCAATGAGAACATGTCTCTCATTAACTGTGAACCACATTACAGCCGCAGTTCTGTTCTACCAGGAAGGAGCATTCCAGATTGGCCAGCAACCTCAGTCCAGACTCCGAGCCTCATGCAGAAGCAGCCTAAGCTTCCTTCTTTCTAAGAGACTGATGGAGGGAGGGGAAGCAACTACAACTTAGCTGTCATGCAGTACTGCTAACCCATCTCTCACCTGTGGCTTATTACTGCCATTATTATTAGGTTTGGTTGCTTGATTTAACCTACACTATCCAAAACATCATTTAAACACATAGTCAACACAGAACTGTGACTGTTTTGTGTGTGCTTTTTGGTCTTTGGGACCCTACACAGTATTTTTAAACTCATATGTGTCCTTCTGAACCCAGGCCACCTTTAGCTCTGTCACTGATGCTTTCCCACCATGGCCCCATGGGGCAGACAAGGTGGGCCAGTTGTGATTTCTCACCATGCAATGTGGCTTACTTTTTTAAACTAGTGGTGGCTGTTCTATTGATCTTGCCTTGTTTGATGTGGTCCATCATTTTTAAGATATTGAGTCTGTCAACAAATATGTTGGTTCACCAATCACAATGGCTGGCCCCTCTCTGACTTTATTAAAATGTTGGACAGACCAAGGCTATATAGGAAGAAAGCCAGAGGCGTTTTCACTGGGTAAAGACTTTCCACTGAGTTGTGAGTTCACCCACAGACCCTCTGTTCAAGTCACATTTGTCCATTGGGTCCCAATGATAAATTTGCTGACCTGGTTAAGTACTAGTTACTACAGCCCTTACATTGGAGAAAGCCATTGAACAATGGCTATGAGGCAGGCCTGTTGTGTGGGTGTCAGAGTTGCACAGGAGTTCGAGGGGCATGGAGGCATGGGGGCTTTAGAAAGCCGCAGAAGGAAGTGAGCAGATGATATACTCTGATTTTGCTCCTAGAAGACTTCACAAGTGATCTTTGCTAGATCTATTCACTGTGCACACATGCATACAGTGCTTCCTCCCAGTGAGACACTGGTACCAGCATGGAACTGCAAAGACACCCCTCTGCTCCAGCAACCAGGATCATCATCCTCATGAGGCAAAAATCATAGAGACATCATCACACCTTCCTAGAGATATAGAGTCCCTGAGCTTGGGCAAGTGAGAAACTGGAAGAGTAAAGTATGTTGGACACTATATATCTAGAAAGGAAGGTGATTGCCCTGATAGCTTTATCAACTTGACACATTCTAGATTCATCTGAGAGAAAAGCCTTGGGTGGGGAATTACTCAGATCAGATCTACTGTGAACATGTCTGTCAGAAGTATCTTGATTGTTAATTGACTTAGGAGGACCTAGCCTACTGCAGGCAGCACCATTCCCTAGGCTAGGTGATCCTGACCTATAAAAGAAAGCTAGCTAACCATGAATGAGAGCTCCAGGAAGCACCATCCCTCCATGCTTTCTGCCTCAAGTATTTGCTGTCCCAACATTCTTCAGTTTTTAACTACATCCTGTAAGCCAAAATAAACTCTTCTTCCCCCAAACTGCCTTTGGACAGAAAAGAAACTAGGGCAGTCAGTGCCTTTGGGTCTGCTATACAGCAAGAGGCAGACCAAGGGGTCGAGATGCCTGGGAGCCTTGGGGAAGCACTCAGTGAGAGACCAAGGATGCTGGAGAGTCTCCCATAGGTTCTGCTCAGAAGTCTGTCCCATTAAACCCGTGCATCCACCAACTATACACACTTCAAAGCAGCTGCGAGAAGTTACTGCTGACTCAGTGACTTTATGTATTAAAAACTCCCCTGCCATCTCCATGTGTTCGAAGTGCCCTGGAAGAAAATCTACTCCGTGTTCCTGTTTCTTATCTGCTGATGTCTGATGCCCATTCTTGGCATTCTCAGCTTGTAGGTCCATCTTCCCTGTCTCTGTATAGGCCTTCACATTACCTTCTCCTCCACTATCTGTTCTAAAGCCCTCTCTGCTTTTTGACTAGGGCACCCACTTCTGCCTTTCTATGGCTATTGAATAACCCAGGATAATTTCATTTGAGATTCTTAGCTTAATGACACCCAGTAAAGCTCTTTCTTCAAATAAGGCTTCAATCACACATCCCAAGGGTAGGAATATATCTCTCACTGTCTCTCTGTCTCTCTGTCTCTTTCTTCCTCTCCCCTTCCCTCTCTCCCTCTCTCTCAGGATTGTAATTCAACACAGTATAAGAATCCATTCCAGCTTTCTTCTGTAACCACCAAATCTTCTCATCCTGATTCTGAGCAGTGCTTTTTGCCATCAAAAGCAACTGAGAGCTACGGCTGAAAATAAGCCAGATGTGCATTAGCACCCATTATGAGTAGCCTTAATCATGAACGTCATTGGATTTAGGGTCACCACAGAACCACGCTTCTGAGTGTATCTATGGGGTATTTCCAGAAAGCTTTAACGGAACAGAGAAGATCTACTCTAATGGGGGTGGTGACATTCCATGTGCTCTGGCGCTAGACTCATGAAGGAGAAAGCAAGCTGAGCACAGTCTTCATTCTCTCTCCCGTTCTTGACTGCAGGCGCCGCATCATCAGCTGCTTCACACTCCTGCCACCATGCCTGCCTTACGTATACCTCCTGAAACCCTTCCATCATTTTAAATTGCTTCTTGGCTGATATCCTATCACAGCAATGGGAGACATAGATCATACACTACCTGTGGGTAGAAATATAGGGTGGTCTTTCCTGAGACCTGGAGAAACAATGAACAAAGGTCATGCACAGAAGAAATGTTGCAATGTGAGCCCCCATTTTCTAACACAACCTTACACACCTTAGATATATCAAGAACTACAGTGACATTACAACTCTGTGTAGAATAATATATTGGAAAGATTCATACTTGGCTCCCATTACAAGTACCATTTCCTCTCACTCTTGCTCTTTATTTTTTTTAAAGATATATCTCTGTTTTTTTTTTAAGTGTGTGTGTGTGTGTGTGTGTGTGTGTGTGTGTGTGTGTGTGTGTGTGAAGTTGCCCTTGGAGGCCAGAAGTTCTGACATGGAGCTGGAGTTACAGGTGATTGTGAATCTCTTGTCCTAGGTGCTAGGAAATAAACTCAGATCCTGTTCAAGCACGGTATAAGCTCTTAACCTTCAAGCCATTTCCCCGGCTGTAAGTCTGCCTTAGTAGTCGAGATCACTTCAGATCACCATCAAATATCACATCCTTCCCTGTCAAAGATCACTGCTGAAGCAGTTATGGGTCAGATTCCTTCATTTGTCATTCATTCATTGGGTCAGCTCAGTAGCTGCCGCATGTAAGATACCATTGCAGCAGGTGCGAGGGAGGAAAATACAGTGATTTCGCCTGCCTCTAAAGTATTTTCAGGTGATTTCATACAAGATTCGGGTGATTTCAGACTAAGGACAGAATTCGAAACTCCATCAGTAGGTTGGCCATTCAGACCATTGCAAATGCCTTGCTGGCTTAGTTCTACATAAACTGCATTCACATGTGCTAACGCCTCAAAATTAATGCTGCTACCTTAGTGAGGAGGAAACTGAGGCTGGTTTGATCCAGATTCCCAGTCCGTAGGCAGCAGTCTCCAGTTCATGGAGAGCAAGTCTAGGTTGCTCCAAGCAAGTCTGAGCTCTTCCCACCAGGCTATAAAAGGCTATGGGTAAAGCTTATGGGGAGGATGCTTGCCTCGCATCTAGGGCACGGGTGTGACCCCTACCATAAAGAAACAACAACAGAAAGAGGTGGTGCTTGCCTTTGCTCCTTCCTGCCATGACCTCTAAGTCATTTTAAGTCCTCAACTGTGGGACCCCATACCCTTTGACGCCTCTACCCAACCCCACGCCTGAGACTGTGTGGGTCGGACCTTCTTTGCTGTCATTGCTCCTAATTTCCTAACTTGATAGATTATGCTAATGGAACCAAAATATTTCAAACACAGCAAATTTCCAATTCTATTTTAAACTTGGAGGAGGTGAAGCTTTAATGGAAAATGCATACAAATTCTATTTAATGAACATGCTGGCTGAAAGACAAGCTACTTTTATCATTATGAAACATTAATGGAGCAAGCACTATCTTGGAGGCACTGAGCTAGGGAGTCTGTAGGAGGGGACTGTATACTCCTTTTCCCAGTGCCACGGTGCATACAGTTTGCAGCCGAGAACTCAGTGCCCCAAACATTCCAGATGATTCTCCTAAGAATATGATGAGTCTGCTGGGTGTTAAAGGTTTGGTTTTTGTCTTGTCTTGTTTTTTGTTTTTTTGTTTTTTTCAAGACAAGGTTTCTTTGAGTAGCCTTGGATAGCCTGAAACTCATATGTAGACCAGGCTGGTCTTGAACATAGAGATCTACCTGCCTCTACCTCTTGAGGGAAGGCAAGGATTAAAGACATGTGCCACCACTGACTGGCAGAGTTTGATTTTTCTTCTAATGCCACTTCTTTTCCTTCCCAGGGATCTTACAGTCCAGCCAGGGAAATGGAGTCACTAACAGTAACCAATGTGAAGTTCACTATTGCTCCCACAGCCTCAACTTCCCGAACTTTGCAGGAATCACATGCTTTGGGAATGTGGTTAAGAACCTGCAGACACGGGCTGAGAGAACAGGGTGCAGGAGAGGAGAGGGAGCAGGGGACAGATGAGAGAAGCAGAGATTGGAAAATGGGCACAGGAAGAGCACAGGCAATAAGTCTATGGTCAGATGGGTGGGAGTCAAGCACGCATAGGTCTGGAGAGCAGAAAGGAGGGTGGTAGTGACTTTTAGGAACTGTGCCTCTTCTCTTTGAATAGCTTCCTATCTACTTGGAAATTCTCCAAAATGTGGATATTTTGGGTTTGGCTAACTTTTTTGAGACAAGGTCTCCCTTTAGAGTCCACACCAGCTTCCTGTTGCATGTGTCACAATGTTTGGCTTAGAAATGCATTTTCAGTTACAAAAAAATGATTTACACGTACAAAAAGCTGTACCAGTAAATTTTTTTTCTTTATAAAATATAGATATTGAGAGGAAGATGGCTCGTAAGTTAAGAGAACTTGTTACCCCTCTGGCTCCATCTATGGTACTTGAGAGTTTTGCTGGATATAGTAGTTTAGGAAGACCTATAGAGTCAAGTAATCTGGGCCCATGGGGATTCAATCATCCAAAGAGCATGCAGAGGCTAGAACCTAGACTCCCTACACATTTGTACCAGATGTGAAGGTTGATCTTCATGTGGGTCTCCTAACAACTGGAGCAGTGACTGTCTCTGACTCTGTCCCCTGCCGTTGGCTCTGCTTCCCCTAGCAGGACTGCCAGTTGAGCCTCAGTGGGAGAGGATACGTTTCATCTTGATGTCCCAGGGTAGGGTGGTAACCAAGTGGGGGCTTCCCCTTCTCTGGGAAATGGGGGAAGGAATTTGTAAAGGTGGGACTGGAAGGAGAGGAGGGAGTGGGGCCGTGACTGGGATGAAAAGTGAATAAAAAGTGAATAAATATAAATGAACTTGTTACTCTTCCAGAGGACCCAACTTTGCTTCCCAGCACCCACATCGGGTGGCTTACAGCCATCTGTAACCACAGCTCCATAGAATCTGATGCCCATGGCCACTGGGAGCACCTGCACTTACCTGTACATGTATGTACATGCAGACACATGTACTCACACATAATTTTAAAAGTAATGAAAACAATTTTATGGTTTTTCATAAAATACAAGTAACTTGTTTCTCTTATTCTCTCAGCAGCCCTGGTACTAGTGAGTGATATTAACAATTTAGATCACTACATTTTTGAAGGTGTGTGTGTGTGTGTGTGTGTGTGTGTATGTTTGTTGTTGTTATTCTTTTTTTTTTTTTTTATTAAGACAAGATCTTTCTATGTAGCCCTACTGGCCTATAACCAGAATGTCTTTGAATCTGTAATTTTTCTACTTCAACCTCCTGAGTGCTAGAATTACAGACATGCACTACTCATAAATATATATAAAAAATACACAGAGAGATAATAAATATATGATAAACATATTTGATAAGACAAGTACTTACCCACATACAAAATTTTTATAATTAGTCTCAAAAAAAATAAAGCCCATGCCAGAAACCAAATTGGTTTTCTTTCCATACCTTCATCTTCTCTCAGTCAAATGTAATTTTAATGCTAAATCGTTTTTTGATTGTAAAACAGTATCTTACCTTAAGATTGGTCCTTGACTGGTCTTCTTGTGACTTTGCTTTTTCACTCCCAATCTGTCATGGTACACTTCTCACACCACTACCCACAGATGTAACTCATTGTTTGAAAGTACTCCATGGTCGTACATAGGGTGGATAGACTGTAGTTTATGTAACTTGTTCTCAATAATCTGTCTTCAATATTTCAGTTATTGGCAATATTTCATTGCCTTCATGGATCCAGCAAATGCAAACTCAGTAGATATTATGTAGTTGACTTCAAGGTCTCTATCTTAGAGACACAAATATTGGGGGGTGGGGAATCATGGTCCAGCCAGATGTGGTGGCACCACATCTGTAATGCCAGTACCTGGGAGTCTGAGGCCAACCTAAACCTTACAGTAAGTTCAAAACCAGCTACAGAGAGAGACCTATCTCAAAATAAAGTGTATGCTTTTGTTGGTTTTTGTTTTGAGACAAGGTCTCACATGTAACCCAGACTCCTCAGATTGACATGGAATGTGCAACAATTCTCCTGGCTTAGCTTCCCAAGTGCAGGAAATAATTGGTATGAATCACCATGCCTGGTTGGTTCTATACTTTTGATCTTCAAGTCCTCACTGCAATAACCAATTCCCAAAAGAGTGATTTAATATGAATACATTCTCACAGTTCTAACAGCCATTGGTGGAAGTTGAGGTCATTCTTCTGTCTTTAAAGTCTCTAGAGAGGATGATCTCCTGCCTCTAGGAGGAAAAAAGTCATGAGTGTTCTTTCTTCTAGCTTCTAGCAGCATGGCTTCTGCCCTGGTTGCTTTATGTCAACTTGACACAGACATATCTAGGAAGAAGGAACTTCAACTGATAAAATGACTCTAGCCAATTGTCTGTAGGCAAGACTGTGGGGAATTTTCTTGACTGATGGTTGATGTGAGAGATCCCAGTCCACCTGGGCAGGTAGTCCTGGGATGTATAAAGAAGGTAGCTGAGCAAACCATTGGTAACAAGCCAGTAAGCAGTGTTCCTCCGTGACTTCAGCTTCTGCCTCAGGGTTTATGCTTTGAGTTCCTGCCTGTTCCTTTGATGATGAATATGATGCAGAAATGTGAGGCAAATAAACCTTTCCCCCTCCAAGTTGCTTTTGGTCATGATGTTTTATCACAACCATAGAGAGCTAAGACAGCTTCAATCTTAAAGTCAGGCTGATGGCTGAAGTCTTCTCAAGATTTTTTTTTTTTTTTTTTTTTTTTTTTTTTTTGAGCATATCTTTTTTTTTTTTTTTTCTTAAACTTTTTTATTATTTAACTGCACTTTATA
>NC_034593.1:91512278-91527046 GCF_900095145.1 Mus pahari | reverse complement strand
TATGATGCAGAAATGTGAGGCAAATAAACCTTTCCCCCTCCAAGTTGCTTTTGGTCATGATGTTTTATCACAACCATAGAGAGCTAAGACAGCTTAAATCTTAAAGTCAGGCTAATGACAGAAGTTCTTTTTTTTTTTTTTTTTTTTTTTTTTTGCGCACAACCATTTTTTTTATTTTTCTTAAACTTTTTTATTATTTAACTGCACTTTATACATCAAACATATTAAGAATATTGAGTATTTTGAGAATCAAACAATACATAAAAAATTGTTTAACTTTTAGATTCATTGCCTTTCATACCTTAAAAATACTGTTAATGAATATATAATACTATCCATAGTGAGGATCCTATATCTAATGCTGAATACTAAATTGTTTCAAAACATACAAAAATGTTTTTTGGAATGTAGCATGGTAAAAGAGCATAAAATATTAAAAATCATTGCAAAAATATATTCAAAAGCCTTTATATGATACCACCTGACATAATGAAAAAGTTTTTAAAAACACATTATATATCTGTGTACATTGTCTAACACTCAGTTTATTTTAAAAAAGATTATCAGTGTTTCTAGGTGAGAAATTATTTTATCAGTACATATATTTTAAAAGTTTCAAAATAGCAAAAGCTCTTTGAAGTTATACATGAAGAAAATACTAATTTCAAGCACAGTGAAAAAAATTATCAAAAATATTTCCATGATGTCTGTAGAACACGATTTTAATATTTCCAACTGTTAATAGTCAATAAACAGAATAATTATTTTAAGATATATTTCATTGTTATGTCTCTCTTTTCATTTCTGATTTTATTAATTTGCGTGCGTGTTCGGTGGCTCCACTTATATAAAACCCTTGCAAATGCAGGCTCATCCCTAGTGACAGCAGACAAGGGGTTACTTGAGCATGGAGGGCCCTGGAGAGTCAAGCTAAAGAGAGGTAAGGAAACTTTTGGATGTGAGAGACAGATATGTTGATCAATGCGAGGTCTTTGATCAATGTGAGGTCTCCTAAGTTCATATGGTTGATAAAATACATCAAATTGTACATTATTGTATTATGCTGCATGCGATACTTAAGTCTTAGTCAGCAATTTGATTAGACTGAGACATGTCAGGGAGTAGGGCCTTGCTAGAGGAATAGATCACTGGCCATATATTCTTGGGGGTTCTTGTCCAGTCCCCTCAACCCTTTGCTCCCTGGCTACCAAAACTGTTGAGTCAGACTCCGGGATGCCTTCAGGCTTACTAAGCTAAGTTATCAAAATATTCTCAGGAAAGACATTGAAAGCACATCTACTTATTCCAGTATTTTAGGAAGGTGATTCTTTTTTGTTCTTTCTTTTTTTTTTTTATTATTAGATATTTACTTTATTTACATTTCAAATGTTGTCGCCTTTCCTGTTGGTCCTTTCTGTTGGCTCTTGACCGTAAGGCATCCTACTCTGCGAACTGTCACATCCTTTTTCTTGTCTTTCTAGCCACTTGTTTCACTGTTGGACATCTGCATTTCATCTTGTAATTTGACTTTGAATCCTTTAGCAGCTATATACTTGGAAAAATTCTTCCAATCTATAGTTAATCTTTTCTTAGTCTTGTGGCGCCCTTTCTCATGTGGGGCATTTGTTTCCTAAGGCTCTAAACCAATAGCCACAAGCTCAGGAACTTAAAACGGTAAATTCATTCTCCTATAGGCTTAGCAGTCAGGGGCTCAAGATGATTCAATGGGCAGCACCAGGCAGTGAGTGGAACCATGTTCTCTCTCTCTCTCTCTCTCTCTCTCTCTCTCTCTCTCTCTCTCTCTCTCTNTCTCTCTCTCTCTCTCTCTCGTGTCTCAGTTTCTCTGTCTCCTTCTCCTGTCTGTGAATCTGTGTGTCTCTGTCTGCCTCCTTACATTAGGTCAACACAATTTCTCACATACTTCACTTTCCATATTAATCTGCCATGCATTTTTACTCCGGAAGCTTTTATAAGTATATAAACTCATTTCTAGGCTCTCTAGTCTGTTCTTTTAATTATTTACTACCTAGTAATAATCTCTAAGTGTGTTGCATGGACCAGCTGGGCCAGCATCAGGTCATTAGAAATGCAATCTCAAGCTTTGACCCAGGCTTTCTTAATCTGAATCCGTGATTAACAAGATTCCCATGGGATTCGGAGGAGCATGAAGTTTGCAAAGCCTCGTTTACCCAATGCTTTTGAAGTCTGCATTAGTATAGCATTATGTGGAGTACTAAGGTACTCTGTGTTGAGCCTTCTCTTGCTTCTCATATAGAATTCATAGCTTCATTTGAGAAATGTTGGAACTTTTATTATAAGAATCTAAGTCAATTCATCATCTTCTTTAGTTCTTCATTTAGTTTTGTCTTTTATGTTTTTCAATAAATTCTGGGTTTTATTCTTTCATAATAGTCTAATATATGTCTCTTTTGTGGATTTTATTCCAGGAAGCTTACAGATTTTGTTGCTGCTAAAGGTGATGTTTTATTGTCTTTCCAATCATTGCATTCTGGAATGCAATATGTGCACATTGATCTAGCAACCAGGAAGAATATTTTTATTGGTGCTCACATTATTTATATACATCCCTCTGTATTTTTGTATAGGTAAGAATATTTCCTATGAATAATAATAGCTTTATTTCTTTTTATCTTAACATTTTCTTGTGTTAATGCACTATATAAGCTTTCTAGTACACAACAAGTTAAAAAAAAATAGCCATGGGCTTGATCATAAATGAAAGAATGATTTTAAATCCCTCAATGCTAAGTTAGATATCTGTCGTTCAGTTTTGACAGATATACTTTAAAAGATTAAGGAACTGGTTTTCCCCCTTCTAGCTTGCCAAGTTTTACAAGAAGAAATGGATATCAAATTTTATGGTGTGCTTTTTATTATATCAGTTTCTTTTCTCACTGTTGTGACAGAACACCTGATAAAAACAGGTAAAGAGGGGGCAGGGTTTACTTTGGCTCCCGGTCTGAGAGTACGTGCCATCAGGGCAGAGAAGGCCTGACAGCACAAGTATGACGCAGCTGCTAACGCTGCACAGACAGGACACAGAGAGAGGAAAGTGGGCGCTCAGTTCACTTTCTTCTCTCTAGTCAGTCTGGGACCTCAGCCCATGGAACACTGCTGCCCACATTCAAGTGGATCCCCTGTCATTAGTTAGGGCTTACTGGAAACACCACCATGAGCGTGTCCAGAGGTGTGTTTTCACGGTGAGTCTAAGTCACAATGAGATTTGATTGACAATGAAGATTAACCCCCACAATTACAGCTTTATCACCTTGACACCCAAACCCATATGCTTAAGTCAGAGCATTCTATTCCTTGCCTCAAAGTCCTATTTTTACCTCCTAATCCCAAACTCAATTAGTCCATCTCTAAATGTCTCCATAATCTTTAGAAGACCCTATACTTTTGAGTCTCAAGACAACTTTTGAGAGCATGCAGTATTAAGAAAAACAAAAAACAAAAACAACTTACATACTTTCAATAAAAATTGGCAGAGTTAATATTTCCATTGCAACAGAGAGGAAGGCAAGCAGAACCAACTAAGATTTGACCAAACAAAACTAAAACACAGTAGGGCAAATAACAAATCCTGCCTGCCGATTCGTGTTCAGCATCTGTGGCTTATGATGGGATCTTCTGGGCTCCAAGGCTCCAAGGACTTGAGTAGCCTTGCTCCTTTAGCTCTACTACCATGGGTCCTCTTTCCTAGGTTGGCTCTACTCCAAGCCTGTAGTTTTTCATAGTAAATATCACATTGTTCTGGCATCTCCAAACTCACTGGGAGTGTGAGGGGACATTACAACTTAGATTTCACCTTCACAGCTTTGTGTAACAGCTTCTTAGGGATTCATTGGAGGAACACCAACCCTACCAGCACATTGCCTGCTCTGAGCAGCTTTTTGGACCCTTGCTGTAAGACTCTATGTCCTTTTTACATTTGCACTTTAATGCCTGAAAAAATATACCACGTTGATGATGTGTTAAGTTCTATTGCCAGATAAGAGATACACCCTGGCCCCCTTCACCCGCAGCTGTGGATTCTGTATGACTGGGTAGCCGAATCTATAAAAAACACCTTCCTAGGTACTTGTTTTCAAGTGGAGCACCCATTCTGCAGCAGTTCAGTTCTGGGTTCTTTCCTTCAAATGACTTTGCATATTCACAGCTGGAGTGTTAAAGGCATAAGCACCAGCAGGAAATTATTGAACCATGAAGGCTGTGACTTCATCACAACCGTTAATGAAGTTGATGTAATTTGATGACATCATAGAGATGTGGTAGATATTTAGAAGGGAAAGGAAGGATGGAAGGAGGAACACTTCAGATTCAAATCACAACAGTTCAGAGAAGTTAAGATTTCATAGAAGGCTGCTGTCTTTCCCAACCTGTTAGCTGGACAATAATCACATTCCAAGTACTGTGCTAGAAATAAAGGACTTGAAAGATGCTAAATGTGCTAACTCAAAACTATAACCCAAGTATTTGGGACACTGAAGCAAGAGGATTGTCTGGGCTACAAAGCAAGCTTCATCCTAGCCTCTGTTAAAGAATAAGACTTTGATGGAACTAGAATCTGGTACTATTGTTTTTGTTAAATGGCTGTGTTGTCAAATTGACTCCTAAATATTCATGTTTACATGTGTGGATGTGGGCTGCTCTCAGCCTTGGTTAGAGAAACTCCTCCGCCCACATTGGGTAGCAGTCTACAGAGAGATATGTAACCAGTCAGAGTGCTGAGACAAGGAGACTGAGTGCTCAACACTGAACAGGACATGTCTATTAACTTCCACTGCCAAGGTTCAGGAACCATCAAGGAAGAGGAGGTGGAATGAGTCCATGATCTGGAGGCTGGGAGGTGCACTGTGAAATGCTCTCTTCTGGACATGATTTCACGGCTAACGAGTTCACGGGCTCACAGTAACTGTGGTCACCTACACAAGATAAAACCAGCCAAACTCCAGCACAGAAGAGAAAGATGATCTCCAGGTTCCATCCCTTACTGAAGAGTTATTGGCAATGGACAGTTGCCAGGAAGGAAGAATCATTCTTTTATGAGGTGTGGCCACTGGTAGGTTTCCAGTGTTTCAGCAGTTGCCCACACTCAACTCACACATGACAGCATTAACTGAACTCAGTGGGTTATCAAAACAAACAACAAACAAACAAAACCCAGAACAACTCTCCCCCTGCCACTGGACTGTGCAGCCTGTGTCCCAGTAGGGACCATGGTGTGAAGCTTGCCTTGCAGGGGCGGTGATCGTAAAGGTTGTGCTGACTGAGCTGATGTCTGGAGGACCTGGGATGTTTGAAAAGAAATTTCAGTCTGAGCAGGCAGCTGGCTGTGTCTCCAAGAGCAACAGTTTGAGTACACACAGTGCCTGGTATGAATCAAATACAAGGATGGCATCAATAGGGCACCCCACTGCTGCAGGAGCTGTTGCTCAATGGGGGAAGAGGAAAGTGGATTGTCTTCTACCTGGCAGAGGACGACTATTGGCCCAAGGACTACGAAAAGACTAAAAGCATGTGTGAGGGCCACTGTAGACTAAGCCCCGAACAACTAGGAGAAAGAACCGGAATACCTCATGAAGATAGACTAGTAGGCATGACCGTTGTTGGTGGATGGCCATAATTAGTGGATGGTCACATTTGGTGGATGACCATCACTGGTGGATGGCCACCTTTGGTGGATAGCCATTGTTGGTAGATGGTCATCTTTGGTGGATGACTGTCATTGGTGGATGGTCATCGTT
This sequence comes from Mus pahari, assembly GCF_900095145.1. Taxonomy (NCBI): domain Eukaryota; kingdom Metazoa; phylum Chordata; class Mammalia; order Rodentia; family Muridae; genus Mus; species Mus pahari. The sequence goes on along the minus strand of NC_034593.1, from coordinate 91,521,275 downwards.
GGTGGATGACCATCATTGGTGGATGGCCCTCAGCATGGCTAGATTGGCTGGAATCATTCAACTAGGTGCATCCAAGCCCAAATTCTTCAGTCAGACTCACTTTCTCTCTGCCTGGGGGCACCTGGATATCCACAGGAGACTCTGGGCGGTCCCATGGACCCTCACCAGCCCCTTTCCTCTTCTTCTCCAACCCTGTCGTCAACTTCTGCATCCCCTAGGACAATCCACCTCCCATCCCTTGAGAACTGTTGTTTGGTCCTAAGGCCTGTGCTCTGAGATAAGTGTAAACAAAGTTGGGCTGTACCTACTACTGGGTAGGACATTAAATTGACGGGTGTTAAAGGGAATATAGGGACAGTTGGCAAGGGAGAGGAGTAGTGTGATCATGTCCCATTGTGTGCATGCAAATGATTCTAAGATGTAAAGAAAAAAATTAGGTTAGGCTATCTGAAAACAACAGCAACAAATAATAATGGCAGTAATTATAAAACCTGAGGAAGATAGAGCTCCTCTCAGAGTGTGAGTGCTGCGTAATATGTAAAAGTCCTGGGGCCAGATTAGCTTTTCACAGGCAATTGAATCTGGATATATTACTTAAAGTCGATAAACTGCGATTGCCATACTTACAAAATTAATACAAAGTAGCCTAATGGGTTTTGCAGGCACTAAGAGGCCATTGGGTGTTTCTACTTGAAAAAATAAGAAAAAAATATGTCTCCTCACATAAAAAGAACTCCTGATGGTCCTTGGCTAGTTACCTTAGCAATTGATGGACTCAATTACTTTCCATTTCTTGCTTCCAAGATTTTCTTTATGCATCTTTGCTCTCAGACTGGTTGCCTCTGTTAAGCTTTAGCTGCAAAGCATCCCCTGCAGCCTCCTGCGTTTGAGCCTTTGGGCCCCAGCTTCCAGCATCATTTTGAGGTGGCTAAAGCCAGTCGCTGAGGACAGGCTTTGAAGGTATAGACCCTTCTGGTTCTAGCCTGAGCATTCTGTGGCCTCTCTGTCATGGCCACAGATGGAGCTGCTCTCAGAGTGTGTTCCCTCAGGTGATGTACCCAAACCTCTGGAAATCTTAGCTAAAATAAGCTTTTCTTCTCTTCAATTGTTTCTGTCAGGTATTTCATCAGCTATGAGGAAATAGCTAATATACCTTTCTAGCTGCAAAATCATCGCCAAATCGTCTGTCATCCAGACACTTGCAAGAAACACCCCTCCTCCCCGCCCATTAGGCTTCCCTTCCACACTGGCCAGAATTGTATTACATGTCCATATCTAAACCAGCCACTCCAAGAGAAATGAGATTACAGTAATTGGTTTCCACCCCTTCTGCAATGTTCCCGGGGCCTCAGAAGGGACAGTGAAATAGCTGTCCCATTTAGGGCTGAAACCGATCATTCTGAGAAATGGAATTAGAGTAATTGTTTTAGTCTGCCGAGTGGAACAGAGCTTTGCATGAGTTACTAGGAAAAGCAATCGACATTCACTCAACATTCGAGCTCTTCCGGCCACAGAGCAGAACTGGAGAGCCTGGTCAGGAGGAACAGCATCTGCAAGGGGTCACTGTCAAACTTAAAAGGGGCTAATTTACACTCTGGGCTCGGACAGCTATCGGGGGCAGAGCAAGCAAATGTGAGCTGCAAATATTTCTCACACTCCACAGTGCGGTTCCAAGGGCAGGCAGTTTCCAACATAGACTTCTCTTGTGATGGTCACTGATGGATGCAAACAAGACATTCATGGGAGGACCATCAAAGAGGGTGCTTGCTCAGAGAAAGATAATGTAGTCGGGGAGTGGGAATGGAGAACCTGTTGACTGAGCCCTAGCCGGTGTGGAAAGAGTAATGAAAACATGACAAGTCGGCAGGGGGTGGGGGGGTGGGAGAGAGGCAGGCAGGGGGCTACTTCTTGAAAAGATGCAGTCTTCACTTGAGTGTTGAAAGACAAGCAGGAGTCACCTGATTCTTTTTAAGGTAGAATGTGAGTATGGGCGTGGCCCCGAGGTTCACCAACACTGAACCTCTGGGCTCTTGAAATTTTTGAAAAGAAGTCTGGAGAGGAGGGATAAACCTCACACCTGGGTGTTCCCAGCCCCCTGGAAGTAGTAAGATATTACAGCACTGAACCTTAGGCACATTGACTGATCTTACGCACATGCCGAAGTTCAATAGCTAGAACTCTGAAGAGTCAGTAGGAAGAAATCAGCTAGGTGAAAAAGAGTGTGCTGGCTCAGAGGAAGATGAGAGACTTGGGGAGTGGGCATGGAGAGTTGGTTGACTGGGCATGCTGGCACGTGTCTGTAAGCTCATCATTTGGAAGACAGAGGCAGGAGGATCAGGAGCTCAAAGTCATCCTCCGCTATATAGAGAATTTGGGGATAGCCTTGGCTACATGAGACCCTCTCTCAACAAAAAACAAAGGTTCTGTCATGTGTAGCAGCTTTTCTTGTGGGGAAGTGATATTGGGGGATCCGGGGACTTGTGCATGCTAGGGAGGCAAGGGCTCTACCGCCGAGCCACGTGCCCCAAGCCCAGCTCTGAGTAGCCAGTTTTTAAGGTGAGGAAGATGGTAGGATCTTTGAAGTTCCTGTTGAGCTTACTGGATGGCAGCTGAAGTGGGATGGTGTAAGATGTCAGGTATGGTGACCAAAGCAACAGAGGGCAAGAGGAAAAAGAGAAAGTGAGTTAGTCATGATGGCACACACTACAATCCCAGCACTCAGGAGACAGAGGCAGGAGGATGGTAAGTTTGAGACCAGTTTGGGCGACATAGTAAGTTTTTGTCTCCAAAAACAAATAAAAGGAAAGCAAGGGAAATGGCCAATGAGCGGTGCGTTTGTCAGTGTAAGCACTGGGGCCTGAGTTGGAGCCCTAGCACAGAAGTATAAAAAGCTGGCCAGGTGACATGCACATACAATCCCAAAGGCTGAGGAGGCTGAGACAGGTAGATCCCTAAGGCTCTCCGGCTAGCTAACCTAGCCTAGTTGGTGAGCCCCAGGTCTCAGTGAGCTGTCTCAGTGAGCTATTCTGTTTCAAAACAAACAAAAATAACAAGGTGTGAGCCAGTAAGATGGTCGTGTGGGTAAGAGTGCTTTCTACACAAGCCTGCCACATGAGTTCTATCCCCAGAAACCAAGTAAAGATGGACTAAGAGAACCAACTCCACAAAGAGATCCTTGGCCCTCATTACATATGCCATGACACACAGGTTACCTGTATATACATACATTTCACATACACACAAACAGAGAGAGAGAGAGAGAGAGAGAGAGAGAGAGAGAGGCACACACCACAGACAAACACAAACATACATTGTGGTGGTTTGAATATGCTTGGCCCAGGAAGTGGCACTCATAGGAGGTGTAGCCTCATTGGAGTAGGTGTGGCCTTGTTGGGGGAAGTGTGCCATTGTGGGGGTGGGCTTTGAGACCCTCCTTCTAGCTGTCTGGGAAGACAGCCTTCTCCTGGCTGCCTTCTGATCAAGATGGAGACTTCTCAGCCACGCCTGCCTGGATGCTGCCATGATTCCTGCCATGATGATAATGGACTGAACCTCTGAAACTGCAAGCCAGCTGCAATTAAATGTTGTCCTTTGTAAGAGTTGCCTTGGTCATGGTGTCTTTTCACAGCAATGGAAACCCTAATTAAGACATAAGACACACACACACACACACACACACACACACACACACACACGAAGTAAGGAGAGGAGGAAGGGAGGGAAAGGAGGAAGGAAGACATAATTAGGGATGATGATGAGAATTCATCTCTGCCTGGTTTTGGAGGTCTAGCCAGCAGGAGGTTCATCTTCAGTAGTTGTGGGAGCAGTCAGCAGGTGCATAGGAGAGAGCCAACAGTCCAGGGCCTCAGAGGAAGCACCACTGTGAGGGAAGGCCGTTTGAAGGAAGCTATTTCTCTCGCTTGGCTCCATTTAAGCCACAAGGGTGGGAACATAGACCCTCTGCTGGGTTTTAGACACATCCTTTCCCACTGAACCCAAAGCCTTCAGGAGAGGGAGGGAGGAGGGGAGTTTATTTTAGAAATTGCAGGGTATCATGATCTATTCTGGGTCTGGGAAATCCTCTAACTTGTAGAAAGAAGATAAACTAAGACAACGGCCACGACTCGTGTTGCACACAAAACATTAGTGCTTTTTGCATAGGGGTCATTTGTCTAACTGTACATCTGCACACCAGAAGAGGGTGTCAGATCCCATTATAGACCCTTGTGAGCCCCTATGTCGGTGCTGAGAATTGAACTCACCACCTCTGGAAGAGCAGCAGCTGGTACCCTTAACCATTTCTCCAGCCCCTCTTCTGTGCTTTTAAATGCCCGAATGGAAAGACTGATGTGCAAACGCTCATGTTAATAAGAAACAAACAAACAAACAAACAAACAGACAAACACCCTTTGCTAATGTTGTCTTTTATTATTTAGATAGCTATAGACGGCTTCCCAATAGCTCAGGCTGCCTGGAATTCATAGCGTACAGTGACCTTGAAGTCTTTCCCTGACTTCCTGAGTGCTGGGATTTACAGGTATGCATCCTCCACATCTGGGCTTGGTAAATGGCAAGTCTACCTGAACTGGTTTCATCAAGTCCAAAAGCAGGACTCTGTGTGTTCCCTTCAGCACCAGGGACTGCCACCTGCCCAGTGCTACTCAGCTCCAGTCTCCCTCCAAGATCAGCAACAACCTGAGAGAACCTGGGTTTCCCCAGCTCCCACCCCTGGTGCTCTGTACTCTAGGTAACTCGGGCAGCACATTTTGAACTCTCTCCAGAAAGAGGCATCCTGCCGAGACAGAATGTTCTGACCTGCCCCACCTAGAAGATAAAACCACCAGCGTGTTTGCAAGAAAAAGCAAGCAAGGAAGAGGGTAAATAACTTTGCACACACAAGTTGGCAATATGAGTTGAGAAGGAAGTAGATTCAAGCCGCCCTGTGTGGGGCTGTGTGCCTCTGGTCCTGCCTTGGTTCCATGTCTTTTGTAGTGTCTTACCCCCTGGTTGCTCCTGGAGGACCCCTTCCTTCATGTGGAACATTCACATGGCAGGAACTCCATCAGCAAGGCCTCAATTCCTAACCAAAGGTCACACACAGCAGAAAGGAAGGCAAGAGAATGAACTGATGAACTGTTGGAGTCAGAAGGTGCTGACAGCTTTCCCCCAGGACATCCTACCCTCTGCTGTGCACTTCTCCTGCTTCATCCTTGGACAAGACCAAAATATTCATGCGCGCACGCGCATGTGCGCGTGTGTGCACACACACACACACACACACACCACCACACACACATACCACACCACACACACACACACACACACCACACCACACACACATATCACACATACCACACCACACACACACACACACACACACACACACACACACACACTCACACACACAGCTCACCAATAGCATGTTGCTTCTCTCTTAGGCCTCAATCTCTGCACTCTCCAACGCACCAAAATGACTGCAGAAAGCACTGTCATGGAGGAATGTAGATAGTCTGCCACCCCATCTCCCACCATCTCGTCACCTTCAAAATGGCAAGAACCCTGCCTCATTAAGCTTGTGTTTGTGTGGCAGTTCCATTCCTAGATATTTTTGCTCCCACTCTTTAAAAAAAAAAGCACACAAAATCTGTATACTATTGTCAATGCACTTTGTTCACAATAGCAATCCAAATGGACAAACCATGGTACAACCACAGACTAAAATACTATTTAGCAATGAGAGGAACTAACTCTTGGATGTGCCCGATAACCGTGCTTAAGTCTCCCTGAATTATGGGAAGTAGAAGCCCGAACTGGGACAGCGCCACAATTCCACTTAGGAATATTCTAGAGCAAGTACTGCTCGTGGGTCAGAAGACAGATACGGAGTACTCTTGTGATGGCATCTGCATGTGTTTTGTCAAAACTCTAAAAGGGGGAAAAAAATCGTATCAACCTAAAAAACTTAACCAGAAAAGAAGTGAAGGTCCTGTTACAGCAGGCTACTAATCAAAACAGGAATCCACCCCACAGCGGAGGGAGATGAGGTTGTTCACAACTCAATGTTTGCTCTCAGTGGCTGCACAGGGCCCTGGGAGGCAATGGGGGACCCATTCTTCTCTTGCATCACAGAAGCAGCTCCATGGAGTTAAACAACTTGCCAGCATCGCTGAGCAAGTGATTTCTGCTCCTTTCTTCTTCAGTGTCATTACACTGTCTGGGAATTTTAAATCTTGTGGATAAAGACAAGCAAGAAAACACTCGGTCTGGCTTTCTTCAGTGCCTCGGGCAGAAAAGCAGCCCATCTCCTCCCTGAAGACCAGGACGTGACTCAAACTACAGGAGGGGCCAGTCTGGCTGCTGGAAAAGAAAGCAAACACAAGGCCAGAGGCTTCCAGAACTCAGCCCCCAGGTGGCTGCCCAGCCGCTCCTTGTCCCAGGGCCATGTGGGGATGCAGTCTGGAGAACCCAGGAGAGCGACACTTTCTCAGAAAAGGAAAGCCGTAAGTGGACATGGATGCTGAGCACTCTCTCCCTCGCCGTGGCTGAGCCTCTGCATCTGTTGAAGTGTCTTAAGTCAGATTGGAGTGTTGTAGGGGAAAGATAAGCTCAGATATACCCACAGCTAAGAAGAGTGGCCCCGCGGCTCTAGGCCCCCCGCTGTCTCTGAATTCTCCCTTCCCTTTGGCTCTTTTCTCTCCCCACCTGCTTGACCCTTCCCAAGCGCACAGCCCAGAGAGAGGAAGCCCTTGCCTGCTGCTCAGCCCACGAATGCACAAGGTGGATGCTTAGGGATGGACTCCAAGCACTTCCTTTGTGAATCGGGTTATATAGTTGTCTGTTGAAGGTGATCATAGCTTTTGGAAGAAATAAGCATGTAGATTTCTGTCTCAGGAAAACAAGCTCCACGTCTCTTCAACCGCCTCCTTCAGCTTGGAATCACAACCCCTTGGCTCTACTCTTTCAGATATAAGAACTCTCGCTCTAGTCCAGTGGCTCTCAACCTTCCTACTGCTGCAACCCTACAGTTGCTCTTGTTACAATGACCCCCAACCATAAAATCATTTTCATTGATATTTTTATAACTGTAATTTCGCTACTGTTACAAATCGCAATGTAATATCTGATATGCATGGTATCTGATACACAGCACCCCTCCCTGCCCCCCAAGGCTTCTCTAGTCACTCTTCCTAAGTGTCAGTCACACATTCTGCCCCACACTGACTCCCTAGAGCTACACTCTGGTCCTCTCCAAAGAAGATTGTCCAGGAGAAGTCATTTCCAAACAGGCCCCTAGTGTGGACCCCAATCATGTGTTCTGGAGGGGGCAGCTTCGTTAGGAGAAAGGAAGACTTTCGAAGGGGCAGGGCAGCCAATCAGAGCAGATTAAAAACCCTTTCCTTTAAAGGAAGGATTTTACCTTCTCAGAGAAAGGCTGTTAACCACGAAGAGGATTGGCTGCTCAGTTCCTGAGACCCAGAATGCTTCCTGGACTGCTCTCGTTTCCTCTGGGTTCACCATTTTCCAACTCACCTCACCCCAAATGACCCTGCCACTGATCCCCCTGAAGGCAGGGGCTGGGCTGCCCTGTTCCTTCAGGCTCCAGAGCCTCTGAGGCCTAATTACCAGCCAGGAGGAGCCTGCATCCCCAGCTGGAGGCCAGCTGCTAAGAGAGGACTATTGAGACGTTTCCCTTTCTTCTGAGGCCTTGTTAGTTCTTCCTAGTGGTGATTAGCCAGTTATTTTTAGCTCCATCTAAGCACCCTGGTTAGTATTCAGGGCTGCTTTAGACAGGTTGGGGGCACACTCCTCCATGATAAGGCTTTGGTTCCAACTGGTCCCAGAGAAGTGGATAAATTAACTGGAGGTCCATCCTGTCACTCCCCAGGTGTTTGCTTCTCTCTGTTTCCCTCCCCACCTCCCCAACACTGGCTTGCATCCAAAAACCGTGAGGCCAGGGATAGATAAAGGCTTACTGGAGGGATCTGGGCAAAGAGGAATTCAGAAGCCCATTTGAGGTGTCCAGGCAGCTCCGTGGAGGGAGGGAATCAAGGTTTTGATCTGGGCCGTGACTAGCTGGTTCTGAGACACTAGGCAAGAGATTTACCTTCACTGAGCTGGAAATGGTGTGTCTGGGTCATCTGGCCCATTTATTCTTTCCAGTACCAAGGTGCTATAGAATTTGTGAGTCTGAAATGGAAGCTAGACCTGAAAAAACACAGCTCAGCTTCAGTCCATCTTGAAACAGATGAGACACCTTTTCCTCTTCTGCTTGAGTCCATGTCCGTCCCTCCCCTCCTCCTTCCCACCCCCACCCCAACCCCAAACTATCCAGGAATGAAGCCCCGTATTTTCACCCTGTAGTCCTGCTGCTGCCTCCCACCTCCCACTTCTCTCCTGATCTTCCTGGGCCAGGGGGCAGAGGTAGCCCCAATGCATGCTGGGAGATAGAGCCACCACAGTGCAATCTGGGTAAGGTGGAGGAAGCCAGGGGCAGTGAGAAACTCTAATGCCATCCCATTTAATCATGAAAGAGTGATGACTCTGAATGATGACTCTTTTTTTTACTTCCTTCCATAAGCCAGCACAGTCCCTAGGCCACAAAGGGATGTATGGACTGTCATTTAGCCAAAATTCACTCACCCTGCTTTGGTTGCATCTAACTGACTCATTCCCAAATACTTCATGTCCTCTTGTCTTGACTTACAACATGAGCAAGCTAGCAGCTGTCTGGTTGGGGTGTCATATGCAAGCATGCATAGTACTTTGCAATAGCATTACTACATCCCCTCTTTAGACATGAATACTTAAGCCTATATGAAGGAACTTTTGTGAGCCCACACTGCTACATATGAATCTGAGAACAGAAACCAACGAACCGGTCTCAGAGGTCAGTATTCGAGTTCTCAGCCGTTTACTCTACAACCTCTGGTATAGTACATATACCCTGATATATGTATGCATCCCTGAGAGGTATAGTACATATACCCTGATATATGT